>NC_048298.1:63369877-63455159 GCF_013100865.1 Trachemys scripta elegans
CCCTTGGATCTTAAAACAAGGAAAAATCAATCAGGTTCTTAAAAAGAAGGCTTTTAATTAAAGAAAAAGGTAAAAATCATCTCTGTAAAATCAGTATGGAAATTAACCTTACAGGGTAATCAAACTTAAAGAGCTCAGAGGACTCCCCTCTAGTCTTAGGTTCAAAGTACAGCAAACAAAGATAAACACTCTAGTAAAAGGTACATTTACAAGTTGAGAAAACAAAGGAAAACTAACACGCCTTGCCTGGCTATTTACTTACAAGTTTGAAATAGGAGAGTCTTGTTTAGAAAGATGTGGAGAACCTGGATTGATGTCTGGTCCCTCTCAGTCCCGAGAGCGAACACACTCCCAAACAAAAAAACCTCCCCCCCCCCGCCCCAAGATTTGAAAGTATCTTGTCCCCTTATTGGTCCTTTAGGTCAGATGCCAGCCAGGTTACCTGAGCTTCTTAATCCTTTACAGGGAAAAGGATTTTGGAGTCTCTGGCCAGGAGGGATTTTATAGTACTATACACAGGACAGCTGTTACCCTTCCCTTTATAGTTATGACACATGGGCTCCGTGAATTTTTGTTTATTGCCCATGACCTGTTCATGACTGTTACTAAAAATAACCGTGAAAAAATCTTAGCCTTAGTTTATAAGTAATAGTCAACATGCATTTGTCAAGAACAAATTATATCAAGCCAACCTAATATCTTTCTTTGACAGGTTAAAAAAACTTGTGGATGGGGAGGGGGAGCAGTAGATGTGATAAATCTTGACTTAAGTAAGGCTTTTGATACTGTCTCACATGACCATCTAGAGAAATATACCCTAGGCAAACCTATGATAAGGTGGGTGCCCAACTGGTTGGAAAAGTGTACTCAGAGAGTAGTTCTCAATGGTTTACAATCAAGCTGGAAGGGCATATCTAGTGGGGTCCCGCAGGAATCTGTTCTAGGTCCAGTTCTAGTCAGTATCTTCATAAATGATTTGGATAATGGCATAGAGAGTACACTTACAAAGTTTGTGGATGATACCAGCCTGGAAGGGGTTGTAAGTGCTTACAAGGACAGGATTAGAATTCAAAATGACTCTGACAAACTGGAGAAAGGGTCTGAAATAAAAAGGATGAAATTCAATAAGAACAAATGCTAGTATTACACTTAGGAAGGAATAATCAATTGCACAAATACAAAATGGGAAATGATTGCCTAGGAAGAAGTTCTGCAGAAAACGATCTGGGGATTATAGCAGATCACAAATTAAATATGAGTCCACAATTTATACTGTTGCAAAAACCCCAACATTCTAGGATGTATTAGCAGGAGTGTTGTAAGCAAGACATGAGAAGTAATTCTTCTACTCTGCTCAACACTAATAAAGGCTCTAGTGTGTCCAGTTCCAGGCACCACATTTCAGGAAAGAGGTGGACAAACTGGAGAAAGTCCAGAGAAGAGCAACAAAAATGATTAGAGGTCTAGAAAACATGACCACTGAGGAAAGATTGAAAAAATTGGGTTTGTTTAGTCTGGAGAAGAGAAGACTGAGGGGGGACATAACAGTTTTCAAGTACATAATAGGTTGTTTATAAAGAGGAGGGTGATAAATTTTTGTCCTGTCCTTAGTGGTTATGGATAACAAGTGATGGGCTTAAATTGCAGCAAGGGAGATTTAGATTAGGCACTAGGAAAAACTTCCTAACTGTCAGGGTAAGTAAGCACTGGAATATATTGCCTAGGGATGTTGTGGAATCTCTGTCATTAGAGGCTTTTAAAAACAGGTTAGACAAACACCTGACACGGACATTCTAGATAATATTTAGTCTTGTCTCAGTGCAGGGGACTGGACTAGGTGACCTATCGAGGTCCCTTCCTGTCCTACATTTCTATGATTTTTATGATGGGTAAGGATGGGATCCGCAAAGATACTTGGGCACCTAGGTGCCTAAAATCAGTTGTTAGGCACCACTACAATCCACGAAACTCCCACTTGGCTGCTGCTTAGCCCTGTAGGCGTTTAAAGTCACTTGGTGCCTATGTTTCTGCAGTAAAAGTTCCTGAGATGCCTATGTTTCTGATTCTGAGCATGTGCATTGCTGACTTACTCTAGGCACTCAGACATCTATCTCCCACCTAAGACTGAGAGCAATTCATGAACCAGATCTAAGTCGTGTGTCTGGCCCAATCTGGTAGGCAAGCTCAGGGTCTGTGAATTCCACACAAAGCAGCTGAGGAAGGAGGGCCTCCCTTATACAGTACCTTTTAGCCCAGTGATTAGGGTACTCGCCCAAGATGTGGGAGACACCCTGCTTCAAGTCCTGCTCTGCCTGATGAGGAGAAGGGATTTGAACAAGACTTTCACTTCTCGGGTGAGTGTTCCAGCCACTGGGCTATAGTCATTCTAACGCTTTCTGTGGCCCAATTCATACTTAATTATCCAATTAGTTAACTGAAAGTGGAACAATTTTAGGAGAGATTGAGGGAGCCCATCATCAAACTTTTCCATAACGTAGAGGTTAGAGCACTCACCTGTGAGGTAGCAGATTCCTGTTCAAATCCTTTCTCATCAAGCAGAGGGGTTATATGAAACCGGTCTCTCCCACATCCCAGGTGAGTACCTTAACCACCAAACTAAAGATTATAAGGGAGCTGCTCCTCCTCTGGCTGTTTTGGGTGGCCTCTGAGCAGACCTACCAAATCGGGTCCAACATGCGACTTAGGCAGTTGATCGCCTGTCTTTCCCTGGTTTGTGAATCACAAGGAAAGGTAGACACTTCCCTGCCACCCAGACTTAGACTCTGAATTCTGAGAAGGACTGGGCTTAGCATATGCTTCTTTAATCCGCCTCTCCCATTGGCTAATTTTTGTGGCTCCTCTATACGTTCCTGGGCTAGTTCACACAACTAATTTAAGCAATCCAGAGGAGGTAGCTCATAACCCACTAGGAGTTTTGCTGCTTCTTCCCAGTTCTCTTGGAAACTCACGGTTCCGGTTTCCGCCCATCACTCAGCAATTTGAATAACTGAAAGGCAGCTGATGTTTGGGGAACTTTGCAATAAGAAAATGGAGAAATAGAAGCCATTTGTAGCAGACTGCCCAGTGAAATTCAGGTAGGGTTGTTAGTCTTTTGGTTATTTTTTTTGTTTTGTTTTTCCCAGCAATGGTTTCAGTATCAGATTAAATCACTCCACCAGGTCATCTGCCTGCACGTGGCAAGTTCTTGATGGCATAATCACTGATGATTAGCATGTATTTATAATTGGAACAACCAGCATAAAGAGGGGCACTCACCTGCAAGGTGGAAGATTCCTGTTCAAATCCTTTCTAATTGGGCAGATGGATTACTGGAGGTGGGGGTCTTCCACATCCCAGGTGAGTACCCTAACCATTAGACTAATGGTTATAAAGAAGCTCCTCCTTCTTTGGCAGTTTCGTGTGGAGTTTATCCACAAAAAGAGTATATCACAAGCAATAAGCATGAGAGCAACCTCTACCAATGAAAAGGTATTTCAACCTCCAAAGACAATTCGGATTATCAAGAAAGGGTGCCAAATGTAGTTGCATTTTTTGTGATGTGGACACTTGACCACTGGGAACTGAAGTGAGACCATCAGAAATATGACCTTGTAGACTCATGTGCATTTGAGAATTCTAAAAATAGAATTTAATAAAGTGGTTGAGAATCAGGTTAACTTCTTCACTAAATTTGACAAATGCAAGATATGACTGCAGCATATTGGTGCTTTTTCTAATTTGCATATTAAATACATTAACCTCGGTTATTTCAGCTAATGTAAAAGTGTTGTTGTCTGGCTGACATTACGGGATAGCTTTAAGAAATGTAACATTGCTCCATGTTCAAGGATTGGATTTTATCGTTATGACACTTGATAAATATCATTATTGTTAGTAAGAGTGTTTATAATTCTGTTATTGACAATAGTATTTATTTTTACTTTAGATATTCTGACTTTAAGATAATTGGCAAGAAGGAGTCCAAATCTGGTGGCTTTAGAGTAATATTTTGCCCTGTACATGTAGATGCTATTCCATCTGTTTCAACAGAACTCCTCCATCTCACTTAGGGTATGTCTACACTACGAAATTAGTTCGAATTTATAGAAGCCGGTTTTATTGAAATCGGTTGTATACAGCCGATTGTGTGTGTCCACACAATAAAATGCTCTAGGTGCTCTAGTCGGCGGACCGCGTCCACAGTACGAGGCTAGCGTCGACTTCCGGAGCATTGCACTATGGGTAGCTATCCCACAGCTATCCCACAGTTCCCGCAGTCTCTGCCGCCCCTTGGAATTCTGGGTTGAGATCCCAATGCCCGGATGATGCAAAACAGTGTCGCGGGCGGTTCTGGGTACATGTCGTCAGGCCCCTCCCTCCCCCGTCACAGCAACGGCAGACAATAGATTCGCGCCTTTTTATCTGGGTTACCTGGGTTACCTGTGCAGACAACATGGAGCCCGCTCAGCTCAGCTGAGCTCACCGTCACCATATGTCCTCTGGGTGCCGGCAGACGTGGGACTGCATTGCTACACAGCAGCAGCTGCTAACTGCCTTTTGGCGGTAGACGGTGCAGTAGACTGGTAGCCTTCATCGGCGATCTGGGTGCTGGCAGCCGTGGGGCTTGCCTTTTGGCAGTAAATGGTGTATTATGACTGTTAGCCGGCCTATTACAAGTCGGGTCATCGCACGTTAGCAGAGTCTTCCCCGAGCAGCCGATTGTGCAATAGGCCTGAAGACCATCGTCATACACCGCCCCGTATTTGCTGCCAAGCACCCAGAAAGATGCCGAGGGCTATCAGTCACGCTGCACCGTCGTCTTAAGATGTAAAAAATAGATTTGCTCTGTATTCATTTGCTTCCCCCTCCCTCCGTCAAATCAACGGCCTGCTAAACCCAGGGTTTTCAGTTTAATCTTTGGGGGGGACCAGTCTGTGACAGTTGTTTGTGTCTCTCCCTGATGCACAGCCACCGTTCTTTATTTTAATTCCCTGTGCCTGTACGCCATGTCGTCACTCGGCCCCCCTCCCTCCTTCCCCTAGGCCGTCAGATACTACGTTTGCGCCACAGCTCGAGCCGAGAAGCGGTTCGCGCCTTTTCTTTGAATTCTGGGTTGAGATCCCAATGCCCGGATGATGCAAAACAGTGTCGCGGGCGGTTCTGGGTACATGTCGTCAGGCCCCTCCCCCCTCGTCACAGCAACGGCAGACAATAGATTCGCGCCTTTTTACCTGGGTTACCTGTGCAGACAACATACCACGGCAAGCATGGAGCCCGCTCAGCTCAGCTGAGCTCACCGTCACCATATGTCCTCTGGGTGCCGGCAGACGTGGGACTGCATTGCTACACAGCAGCAGCTGCTAACTGCCTTTTGGCGGTAGACGGTGTAGCATGAGTGATAGTCATGGGGCTGGCAGCCGTAGGGCTGCATTGCACCAGCCCCTTGCCAGGAGATGGTATATTGTGACTGGTACCCATCATCGTCATACTGGTATGGCTGTCAATCATGGCCACCTGGGCAGACATGCTACTGTTTCGATGATGATGGTTACCAGTCGTAATATACTATTTTCTGCCAATTGCCCAATATTGTCTGCTAAGCACCCAGAAGAGGCCGAGGGCGATGCTGGGTGCTGGCGGACGTGGGGCTGGCAGACGTGGGGCTGCATTGCTACACAGCAGCAGCCCCTTGCCTTTTGGCAGATGATGGTATATTATGATTGGTACCCATCGTCATCGTACTGGAGAGGCTATCACTCATGCTGCACCGTCGGCTGCCACCTTAAGATGTAAAAAATAGATTTGTTCTGTATTCATTTGCTTCCCCTTCCTCCATGAAATCAATGGCCTGCTAAGCCCACGGTTTTCAGTTTAATCTTTGGGGGGACCATTCTGTGTGACAGTTGTTTGTGTTTCTCCCTGTTCCTGTACCTGTACGCCATGTCGTCACTCGGCCCTCCCTCCCTCCCTCCCTCCTTCTCCTGGTCCATCAGATACTACTTTTGCGCCTTTTTTCAGACCAGGCGCCATAGCTAGCACTGGGATCATGGAGCCCGCTCAGATCACCGCGGCAATTATGAGCACTATGAACACCACGCGCATTGTCCTGGAGTATATGCAGAGCCAGGACATGCCAAGGCGAAACCCGGACCAGGCGAGGAGGCGATTGCAGCGCGGCGACGAGAGTGATGAGGAAATTGACATGGACATAGACCTCTCACAAGGCACAGGCCCCAGCAATGTGGAAATCATGGTGTCACTGGGGCAGGTTGATACCGTTGAACGCCGATTCTGGGCCCGGGAAACAAGCACAGACTGGTGGGATCGCATCGTGCTGCAGGTATGGGACGATTCCCAGTGGCTGCGAAACTTTCGCATGCGTAAGGGCACTTTCATGGAACTTTGTGACTTGCTTTCCCCTGCCCTGAAACGCCAGGATACCAAGATGAGAGCAGCCCTCACAGTTGAGAAGCGAGTGGCGATAGCCCTGTGGAAGCTTGCAACGCCAGACAGCTACCGGTCAGTCGGGAATCAATTTGGAGTGGGCAAATCTACGGTGGGGGCTGCTGTGATCCAATTTGCCAGGGCAATGAAAGACCTGGTGATAGCAAGGGTAGTGACTCTGGGAAACGTGCAGTCAATAGTGGATGGTTTTGCCGAAATGGGATTCCCAAACTGTGGCGGGGCCATAGACGGAACCCATATCCCTATCTTGTCACCGGAGCACCAAGCCACCGACTACGTAAACCGCAAGGGGTACTTTTCAATGCTGCTGCAAGCCCTGGTGGATCACAAGGGACGTTTCACCAACATCAACGTGGGATGGCCGGGAAAGGTACATGATGCTCGCGTCTTCAGGAACTCTGCTCTGTTTCGAAAGCTGGAGGAAGGGACTTTCTTCCCGGACCAGAAAGTGACCATTGGGGATGTTGAAATGCCTATCGTGATCCTTGGGGACCCAGCCTACCCCTTAATGCCATGGCTCATGAAGCCGTACACAGGCAGCCTGGACAGGAGTCAGGACCTGTTCAACTACAGGCTGAGCAAGTGCAGAATGGTGGTGGAATGTGCATTTGGACGTTTAAAAGCGCGCTGGCGCAGCTTACTGACTCGCTCAGACCTCAGCGAAAAGAATATCCCCATTGTTATTGCTGCTTGCTGTGCGCTCCACAATATCTGTGAGAGTAAGGGGGAGACATTTATGGCGGGGTGGGAGGTTGAGGCAACTCGCCTGGCCGCTGATTACGCGCAGCCAGACACCAGGGCGGTTAGAGGAGCACAGCAGGGCGCGGTGCGCATCAGAGAAGCTTTGAAAACGAGTTTTGTGACTGGCCAGGCTACTGTGTGAAACTTCTGTTTGTTTCTCCTTGATGAGCCCTCCAACGCCCCCCCCCCCCGACCCGGTTCACTCTACTTCCCTGTAAACCAACCATCCCACCCCACCCTCCCCTCCCGCTTGCAGAGGCAATAAAGTCATTGTTTTTTCACATTCATGCGTTCTTTATTAGTTCCTTACAGAGGTAGGGGGATAATTGCCAAGGTAGCCTGGGATGGGTGGGGGAGGAGGGATGGAAAAGGACACACTGCATTTTAAAACTTTAACTCTTATTGAAGGCCAGCCTTCTGATGCTTGGGCGATCATCTGGGGTGGAGTGACTGGGTGGACGGAGGCCCCCCCACCGTGTTCTTGGGCGTCTGGGTGAGGAGGCTATGGAACTTGGGGAGGAGGGCTGTTGGTTACACAGGGGCTGTAGCGGCGGTCTCTGCTCCTGCTGCCTTTCCTGCAACTCAACCATACGCTCGAGCATATCAGTTTGATGCTCCAGCAGACGGAGCATTGCCTCTTGCCGTCTGTCTGCAAGCTGACACCACCTGTTGTCTTCAGCCCGCCACTTGCTCTATTCTTCCCGCGATTCAGCCCGCCACCTCTCCTCTCGTTCATATTGGGCTTTTCTCATCTCCGACATTGACTGCCTCCACGCATTCTGCTGTGCTCTATCAGCCTGGTCGGACATCTGCAGCTCCGTGAACATCTCGTCCCTCGTCCTACGTTTTCTCTTTCTAATGTTCACGAGCCTCTGCGAAGGAGAAACATTTGCAGCTGGCGGAGGAGAAGGGAGAGGTGGTTAAAAAAGACATTTTAGAGAACAATGGGTACACTCTTTCATTACAAGGTCGCATATTTCGGCTTGCAGGCAGCCATCGTAGGCCACAGTGTTTTGGCTTTTTTAACCTTCTTAACATGCGGGAAAGGTTGCAAACAGCAGCGCATTTCCCATATCAAGGATGAATTGGGTTGTCCATTTAAAATGGGGTTTCAATGTAAAAGGAGGGGGCTGCGGTTTCCCGGTTAACATGCGGCACAAACACAAGTAAACCACCCCCCCCACACACACACGATTCTCTGGGATGATCACTTCACCCCTCCCCCCACCGCGTGGTTAACAGCGGGGAACATTTCTGGTCAGAAGAGCAGGAACGGGTGCCTCTGAATGTCCCCCTTAATAAAATCACCCCATTTCAACCAGGAGAGCTTTCTGGAGATGTCCCTGGAGGATTTCCGCTCCATCCCCATACACGTTAACAGACTTTTCCAGTAGATGTACTGGCCGCGATTGCCAGGGCAAAGTAATCATTAAACACGCTTGCTTTTTTTTGTAATGTTTACAAATATTTACAAAGTTACACTCACCAGAGGTCTCCTGTGTGCCCTGAGGGTCTTGGGTGAGTTTGGGGGTTACTGGTTCCAGGTCCAGGGTCACAAACATATCCTGGCTGTTGGGGAAACCGGTTTCTCCGCTTCCTTGCTGCTGTGAGCTACCTACAGTACCTCCATCGTCATCTTCCTCGTTCCCCGAACCGTCTTCCCTGTGTGTTTCTCCAGTGAGAGAGTCATAGCACACGGTTGGGGTAGTGGTGGCTGCACCCCCTAGGATCGCATGCAGCTCTGCGTAGTAGCGGCAAGTTTGCAGCTCTGCCCCGGACCTTCCGTTTGCTTCTCTGGCTTTGTGGTAAGCTTGCCGTAGCTCCTTAATTTTCACGCGGCACTGCTGTGTGTCCCTGTTATGGCCTCGGTCCTTCATGGCCTTGGAGATCTTTTCTAATACTTTTCCATTTCTTTTACTGCTACGGAGTTCAGCTATCACTGCTTCATCTCCCCATATGGCGAGCAGATCTCGTACCTCCCGTTCGGTCCATGCTGGAGCTCTTTTGCGATCCTGGGAGGACTCCATCACGGTTACCTGTGCTGATGAGCTCTGCGTGGTCACCTGTGCTCTCCACGCTGGGCAAACAGGAAATGAAATTCAAACCTTCGCGGGTCTTTTCCTGTCTACCTGGTCAGTGCATCTGAGTTGAGAGCGCTGTCCAGAGCGGTCACAATGAAGCACTGTGGGATAGCTCCCGGAGGCCAATAACATCGAATTCCGTCCACACTACCCCAATTCCGACCCGCAAAGGCCAGTTTTATCGCTAATCCCCTCGTCGGAGGTGGTGTAAAGAAACCGGTTTAAAGGGCCCTTTAAGTCGAAAGAAAGGGCTTCGTTGTGTGGACGTATCCAGGCTTAATTCGGTTTAACGCTGCTAAAGTCGACCTAAACCCGTAGTGTAGACCAGGCCTTAATCAACATATTTGTTTCAAGTAAACAATGATGCTTTTCCTGAACAAACAAATGAAAACATTTTAGGAAAAATTAGTTGTGTAATCCAAAGAAAAACTTGCTGTGAAGTTCCACCAAATTATGCATGATAGGCCTTTTTGCAGACAACTGAGTAAACAGTGTGCTTAGGAAAGTCCTGTCAGTGAGCAGTGTACATCACTCTAGGATAGTGCTATAAAGTGAACTCTCTCATTTTGGGAGAGAAATAGAGGAAGAGAGTTTGAAACATTGAAATCTATTCATTTGCCAGTCAGTAGTCTGGAAGCAAATATTTAGCACTGAAGTAGAGCAGTATGTGACTTATTTCACCTCATAAGGTGGTAATATCTTTGATTAGATCGTTTGCACTGTATAATTTATAGTCTCTTTATCTAAATCATATGGCCACGTCTGCGGTGATTAGATCAAGTATGTCGACTTCAGCTATGTTATTCATGTAGCTGAAGTTGTGTAACTTAGATTGATTTCTCCCACCCCTCAGTGTTGACCAGGGCTCAGTGGAGCAATTCAAAGACTGCAGCAGTTCATGAGCGCTTTGAGCTGGAGAGAGAAGGTCCAAGTTAGCCTTAATTTTGTCTTGTTTCATTTAATTATTTGTGTGGTTAACCCTTTTCTAATGCTTCTGGTTTTCTAAAGATCACAGCTTGATGTGGCTGAACTCTTCTTTTTTACAGCTTGTCTTTTTCACATGCAACATGTTTTGAAGTAGCTCAGTATGCATCTAGGTAAGGCCATTGTCTGAGATTGATGCTGTAAATTAGCATAGAAACTGACTTCATTTTGGGTCATGCAGGGCAGAGCACATTGTCGGCATTTAACACATTATAATGTTTTGGACTGACTTCTCTGCTACGTTAGGGAAGTTTGGTGCCACTTTGCTGGTGCAAAGCTGCCTTAAAGCCAACCACTGGATTATTAATCCTGCACGTGGTAATTCTTAGTCAGTGCAGAACTGCCACAGTGCCTGCTGTGACACTTCTCTCCCACTTGCTAGTAGGGTGACCAGATGAGAGACATGAAATATCGGGACACGGGGGAGGGGTCGCCGGCAGAGCAAAAAAAAACAAACGAGAGCCGGGGGCGGAGGAAAAAAATTGGTGAGGGCTGAGCACCCATCGGCAGCTCCCCGCCCCCCACCGCACCAGGTCACCCCTGCCAGCGCTTGCACCGCCATATAGCTGATTCGCGCAAGCCTGGGAGGGAGGGGGGAGGAGGAGGAGGAATGCAGCGTGCTTGGGAAAGAGGCGGGGTCAGAGCGGAGATTTGGGAAGGGATCCAATGGGGCAGGGAGGGGGTGGAGTCGGGGCAGGGCTGGGGCTGAGTTGGGGGTGGTGGGACGTACGAGCCCCCTTCGCCTGTGCGCTGGAGTGCAGAATATCGGGACAATTCGCATCACGACCGAACATCAGTCGGGACGCAGGACAAACAAGTAAATATTGGGACAGTCCCGATAAAATCAGGACTTCTGGTCACCTACTTGCTAGCATAGAGGGTGTGGCTGTGACTCTGGTATACCTGGCTCATCCTTGGAATGTTTTTTTTTTTTTTTTTCAACCAGCATAAATTAGAGAAGCCTTAAGGTTTACATCAGGAACCAGAATGGGTCCAGGATTGGGGGAGCACAAAGGTGGATGCCTCCTGTCCTGAGCTGTATGGAGTGCTCCTCAGCATCAGCCCGGGAACTGGACACATTTGTCTTGGGGGTCAGGCTACTTCTGTCACCATTCATTATATCCTATTATTATATAACAACATATGTCAGAATAATGTATACAGCTACGTGGAAACAAGATCTTAAAGTGTTAACTAATGTAAACCAGATTATTATTTTTAATGTTCTTTGACTGCCTCCCATACAGGAAGCCTGAAAATACACGAAGAAAAAAAAATCAACTCCCCAAAGGAGCCTATGCAAAGGAGATCAGAATGAGCTCACTGTTTAGCAAATGTGACAATAACTTACAAGCAGTGCCTGTTATAAGGATTTACGTTTGTCCTTTAAATATCATCTGTTCAGTTAATCACTTAAAACGATAACACCACCTGTTGCATGCAGTGCAAAATTAGGTTACAAGCTATATCTAGTAAAAGAGTGTCTGTCTATAGTCCAGAGGTGGCCAAATATACTGACTCTCTGAGCCGCCTACAGCAATTTTCAGAAGTTTGAAAGAAGGATGCACCTGCTGGTGCTTCAGCCCTGTGGGAGGTGCCTGCCGGGCTTCAGGGCTGAAGCACCGTGACCCCCACCCGCCCCTCCCATCTCTGCTGGGAAGACATTTCTACCCCACCACCCCACTGCAAGGCAGAGGTCCTGAGCTGCCCTACCCCACCCCGGGTCTGGTAGATGGAGAATGGGCAGGAGCATGGGGGGCTCTGCGAGCTGCACTTTAACTGTAAAAGAGCCACATGCAGCTTGCAAGCCACGATTTGGTCACTCCTGCTATAGTCTATATTCTTCAAAAAGTTTTTAATTAGTTTTATAAAAGATAACACAGAGAATTCACCAAATTAGAGTAGATAAATATCAACAGTCGTGTCTGATAATGGTAACTACTAAAGTTTTCCAGCCATTTTGGACATCAGAACATGCTTTTCCATAACTCCACCAACAGCTAAATTCCTCTCCCCACCCCCTATCATGGGTGTATGTGCAGACCTAGAGCATTTTACTGTCTAGCTATGAACATAGTGGTTCATATAAAACAAACATCAAGGATATGACAGAGCTCCGGTACCTTTTACATTGGATATGCTTATGAACAACCCCTCTTCCCAGCACATCTCCTGTACACAGCCAGTTTACTCAGGCTAAGTCAGCAGAATTTAGGGATAATGAGGAGGGAAGGAATCTAACCCCCATGGGACATGATGAGAAATGGAACTGCTCCATGGCAGCTTCTGGCCTGCCATAGGAACTATGGCTGTTGCACTCTTCAGTCTATTCGTGTGAGTAAGGGGTTGGCTAGTGCAGTAGTTCTCACCCAGGCCCCCCTAGGCGGCCTCAAGAAGGTTTCAGGGGGGCCTCCAAGCAGGGCCAGCATTAGACTTGCTGGGGCCCAGGGCAGAAAGCCGAAGCCCCACCGCGTAGGGCTGAAGCTCAGGTCCCTGAGCCCCACCACACGGGGCTGAAGCTGAAGCCTGAGCAATGTAGCTCTAGGGGGGCTGCTGTGGCATGGGGCCCCAGGCAATTGCCCTGCTTGGTATCCCCTAACACTGTCCCTGGCTTTTATATGCAGAAAACCAGTTAATGTGGCACAGGTGGGCCGTGGAGTTTTTCTAGCATGTTGGGGGCGGGGCTCAGAAAGAAAAAGGTTGAGAACCTCTGGGCTTGTGGATAGTTACTGATCGCCCCCCCTCCCCAACCTGCCCACAAAACCCTTGCACAGTGAGGTACAGGGAGCCCATTCAAGGCACTCCTCTTCAAAGGCTTCCTACCTCCCCCTGCACCATTTCAGCTGTATTTAGGACCTTCTTTAGGTGTAATTTTAGCTAGAGGATTATTTGGCTCTTAAAGTATTTTTGTACTTGATATGACCTAATGCAAAACATTGCATTTCATCATTACGTATAGTCATTCAAAATGTTGCCAAAGGGTGTTTTTTGTTGTATTGTTGCAGAACAGGATTTTCTCCAAATGGTGATAGCTTTTTTGTTGGATTGGAGATGCATACTAACTATACAAAATTAGCACTTTCCTTATCCACCATGTCCCAATATGGATTGTTCCATCTTGTCCCAGTATTCATTGCTCCATCTTGCCCTAGTATATG
The DNA here is from genome assembly GCF_013100865.1 of Trachemys scripta elegans. NCBI lineage: Eukaryota > Metazoa > Chordata > Testudines > Emydidae > Trachemys > Trachemys scripta. The sequence continues at coordinate 63,383,307 of NC_048298.1, forward strand.
ACAAACCAGGCATTAGTTCCAGTTGGTGAATTACAATTGTGTTTTATGACAACATAACTCTAGCCTAATTGCAGACCTAAAGCCTAAGACTGCACTTTATCCTCATGGCAGTTGACCAAAATTGTGCAGGATGGGGCCCCTTGGCAGTTCCCAAATGAATGGAAGAAAGGTATAATATACATTTTGCCTTCAACCATTTAAAATAATGGGCCAAATGCAAAGATGTAAATACATCTTCATTTAGCCCCAATATGTAAACTACACTAATGGAGCATCTGAGTCTACAATTTAGATTGGCTCTCTTAGATCTGAGTCCCTTAGACATCACCTTTGAATTTGACCCTTTGAGTTTAAGGGTGTATAAGTTGGTGTAATTTATCTACTGAGGATGAATTATGGGTGTCACTTTACATTGTGTCATATTGCAAGTCTTCTCCCTTTGCCTTGACACATTTAAACTTATCTACCGTTTTGCTAGCCGAGGGTCATAGTGCTCTGTAAATGTGTAATTTCTCCAGTGTCACAACAGATTTACACCAGCATATGTAAAATCAGAGTTTGGTTCCTGAGTATAGCATCTCTTTCTTTTCCTCTTTATACCTAAGTATGGAATTTTGTTCAGAATTCATTCTTCCTATAATATTCTGCGGCAAAATCCCAGTGATTTGCTGGGTCAATCCAAAATCTCCTAAGAAAGTGCACTAGACAATGACAAATTGCACACTGGGATACCTACCCATGGTGCACTGCACTATGCATTGACACAAGCACTCCTGGTGAGTACGTGCAGGGGCAACACAAGGAGCCAATTATGCATGTGCATGAGCAATATACTGCGGCAGATTTATGCTGATTTAACTTGTATCAACCAAAATTTGTAGTGTATACATGATCTTAGTTTCTCCCAGTTAGTCTACTCCACACTCCCCAACTAGACTTTTTCCAGACACACCCTCTCCCTACTCCTTGTCAGAACAATTTCTATTGGACTCCTCCATCCTCTGTATCATTACTGATAGTAGGCTGAGTGTTTTGAAATACTGGGATAGGCATTGTTCTAGTGTGTTCCACAGTGCTATGTATATCAGAAGTAAAACAGAAATTTGTAGTAGTGACATTACAAATGAGGCCTTCATATATAAATTGTATTGTTTAGTTAGATCATGATTCCTACAGAGGACAGCTCACTTACTTACCAGATCAGTAGTCAGGTGTTAACAGTGTTGTTAGATGTTTGGCGGCATGTGTGTGTTCTCCCTGTGTGCTGCCCCAGCTCTGCGCAGACAGCCGGCACAGCCGACTTTGCGCAAACCGCCCAATGACCAGAAGATTTGTTAAGGTATGAAGACACCAGGCCAAGTTTATTGTCGACAAAGCCCGGTAATAGCACCTGGCAGACTCTATGAGGATACTAAGACATGTATGCCCGTTTCAATAGACGCATCTCAGTGAACGGCAGGAGTTTCCATTCCCATCTTGGCTGGACCAAGACACTCTCTCAGAGATGCCTCTTTATATCCTGATACAAACAAGTTATGTACTGCCCCGCTAACACAGTTACTGCCCCTTGACATGGCTAGTTATCACCCATCTCCTTGTGCATGTTGATTCAATCAAAATATCTTTATTCATTACACTGTTATTCTGACCTTATCTTTTAGAAGGTCAGTGTGTGTTCCTCTTATCCTTGGGGAATGTTTTTGGTACCATCCTTGATATCAGAATGTTCTGGTACCACTCTTCTGGAATGTATTTGTGTGAATACTCTGTGCCTAGCACTTCTTAGGAATGTGTATTTCTGCAATATCAGCCCTGTTCTTGCCAGATTCTGCGAACTTGCAAGCAGGCAGGACCTGACATTTGCTCAGAGCCTGACTTTCGCTACCCTTGCTTTCTATCAGCAAAGCGCTTGCCCAGTATTTTAGTTCAGGTCTCAGGCCACACACCAGGCCTCTAATACAAGGCCTTATGTTTCGGGCTCTCTTTCTACTACACTCCCCTGGACTGGCTCCTAGCCTAAGCTTGTCTCCTCAGGCTCCTCATCTAATCTCAATATCTACCCCTCCTCCTCCAGCTCCTTGTTCCACTCTTTGCAAAGAAAGTCCCATTTCTCCCCTCTCCCACCTGCAGGGGCGGTAGGTTTGTAGAAATTTTGGTGGTGCCCCGAACGCTCGGAGCCTTCCCCCCCACCTGCCTAAGGTTCTGCGAGGGAGTTTGGGTGTGGGGAGGAGGTCTGGGGTGCAGGCCCTGGGTTGGGACAGAGGATTGGGGTGTAGGACGGTTGAGAAGTTGGGCTCTTAGATGGAGTCTGGGGTGCAGGCTCTGGGATGGAGTTTGGGTGCTGGGTGCAGACTCCGGGCTGGGGCACAGGGTGGGAGTGCAGGATGGATGGAGGGATGCAGGCTCTGGGGGGGAGTGCAGAGGGCTGGGAGGGAGTTTGGGGGCAGGAGAGGATGTGTGGGAAGAGGTGGGAGTGCAGGCTCTGGGACGGGGTTTGGGTGCAGGCTCTGGGCTGGGGAAGGGCCTGGGGGTGCAGGAGGGGGTGAGGGGTGCAGGCTCTGGGAGGAAGTTTGAGGGCAGGGGGGAGGGTGTGTAGGAAGAGTTTGGGTGCAGGCTCTAGGCTGAGGGTGCAGGCTCTGGGAGGGAGTTTGGGGGCTGGAGAGGGGATGTGGGCTCTGGGAGAGGGCTTGTCTTCACTAGATGTTACCAATTAACTTGAGATCTTTCACATTTATAAAAGCTAATGTGAACAACCCCCATGCATTTCTTGCAGGCCAGAAACATTTGTTTCTTACCCTAGACTGACACTAGGGAAAATCTGATGCCCTGCCCACCATCCAGAAGTATTTAGGTTCTAGCAAATCAAGCCACTCTAGCATGTCACAACTCAATGCATTCCCTTCTCTTTGGTATCCATTGCCAGCTGATTGTTTTTAACCACTAGCACACCTTCCCCAATAACTAACAGTAGACTTCGTCATGCTTCTGTAACTTGTTTATTGTCTCCTAATATGTCTAAGAGGCATTATAAGTGCTTTGTTCACTTCCCTTTTAATTTTTTAGGATAATTAGTTTTAATTCACAAACTGAAATTGGAGTCTAATGCTTCAGTATAAAAAACTTTCAAGTGCAGTTTATGCTCCTGAAAGTATTTGAGTGACAATTTTTAAAAAATAGATAAAAGCTGGAAATACTAGGGGAAAAAAACTGGGGTGAAAAATCCCCCTTTGGGCTGGACTTTCAAGAGAAATAAAACCTTCACAATGGGCTTTTCACATTCCTAGTTGAGTGGTTTAATAGACCACATTGGATTTTTTACTTTTTTTATTATGTGTGTTAAACTAAAATTTAAAATCTAATTTTAAAAAAAGTTGTATAATTTTATAGGCTACAGTGTATGCAAACAAGTTTTGTGTCTTTATTCTCATCTCCAAGGCATATTTTTTCCCAATCCTTTGGGTGTAATTTTTTTTATTTCACACACAAAAGCAATTTTGTTAATAAAATACAAAGGCGAACACATAATAGTACAGCTATGTAAATAAAAGGACACATGGGCCATTAGGGTATGTGAAGATTTTTTGAAATAGTTGTAAAGACATTTGTAAAACTGTTCAGTCTGTTTATTCAGTAACAGTCACTGTATCTGCTTAGTATGTTAATGCTTGATCGCACATTAAATCTTTAAACTTTTGGCAGTGGATTGAAATAGAAGTTTTGTTGCTTGATGCTGCGGATACAGAATAAATATTTTTGCAATGTTAATCAACTGGAATGTTCATAGCATACACTATCAATGGGCATTTTTTTGGCCAAAAATAATAAGGTTTTATTTATGTATTTGCAGTGTTCCCATGGAAAACAAACTCCACCTACAAATATTTGATTGAAAATGATTCTTTTAAAGAATTCTTTTTTTAAGTGTCATTTAGCGTTATTGTGATTAAAATAAAAAGTGTTGCTGCTGAACTCTTATATTGGTGATTTTTTTTTTTATTAAAATAAAGGGTTACATGTAAACCATTCACACTTTAGTATCTTTGTTTCCATAACTTGGAAGAAAGGGGGGAAGAAGCACAGAATTTTGATTTGGCTAGAGTGCTCTTTGACTTGAGGCCAGTTCTGATTACCATAGTGATGGAGAGCAGCAGTGGGAGGAAAGGAATCAGGATCTATTATTAAAAGGGGGGAAATGACAGATCATGAGAAACACAAAGAACTAAAGCTTTAAAAAAAGAGGACAAAAATTACTTGGGAAAATAATGAAATGAAAAGCAGAGGAAGAGAGGATCAACTAAGACGACAAATGTCTGAAAAAATTAGATAAGAAGAAAACTTATCCGGAAGATGTCCACTGATGATACTTAACTCAAATTTTCTGATTCTGGTTGGTGCATATCTTCAATCAGCACATCACAAATTAAATGTTTCCATGAATTTGCCCTTTCTTTAAATGCCTGCATCAAGTCCTGGGATCATATGCACAAATCTGGTTAATAAAGATAATATGAAGCTGGAGACAGTACAATAGAAATTAACTAGTAATTCAAGGGTCCTAGAGTCTGATTCAACATGTTATTTAGGTATTTAGCAAGGTGATGAGCATCTTCAAGTCTTATTCAAGAAAATAGGAGCTAAGGATACTCAACAATGCACAGGATCAGGCCCTACAACCTGTGGATAAAACACATGAATAATCCCATTGACTTAGATGAGAGTACACACGGGCTTAAAGTGACACAAGCAACTTAGATTGACTTACCGTGGTGTCTTCACTGCGGTGAGTCGACTGCTGCCGCTCCCCTGTCGCCTGTGCTTGCACCTCTAGCCGCGATAAATCGATCCCCGGTGAGTAGTGAAGACATAGGGAAACTATGGGCCAAAGTCAGTCCTGGCATAACTAGGCAAAAATGCCTTTGACTTACATGGGAGTTACACCCGTGTATACGCGGCCCAATTTAGTGCTAAATATATGTTTTTTGAAGATTAGATGTGGGATTCACTGAAACAGCATTACAAAGAGTGTAGAAAAGAAATATGCTACTCCATAGTAAGTACAAAAATATAAAGGATCATGAACTTAAGAAATTAAAGTAGATTTTTATTTACATAGAGGAAATATTAATATTAGAGATGGGCCTGCATCAAAATCCAAGACCAGGACACACCAAACTTTGTGGAGGAGGAGTTCTCGGAGTCCAAGATCACATCTGAATCTGAATTCCTTGTCTCATTCCTATCACTATAAAAGGACAAACCCAAACACCTGCATTTTGGTGGGGCTCAAAATGTTAATCTTGTTCTCATCTCTAGGTAATGCAGTGCACAGAATAAACTATTGAGGGCAGCATTAGATGCACCCACATACACTGATTTTAAAAATAGGAAAAATATGCTGTGTAGTATTTCAAAAGGAGAGGCATGGCATAAAGGACTTTTTAACTAACATTTTCCAGCACAAAACATTCCCTCCACTACAGAATAGATATTGCCAGTTATTTCTTGTCAGGACTGGCTTTGAATTGAACTAACAAGCAAAAACTGAATTACTTCACCCTTTAAGTGTGAGATTGCTTTGGGGCACAGAATGGAATTTACATCAGTTCTATCACATCTTTGTCTCTTTCGCTCACATATGTAACCAAACACTGAAACCCAATTTTTTGCATAGTTTGTTTAAAAGTATGTTTTATCAGCATTTCACATTTGTTCTGCTTAATGTTTGTGAAGAAATTAGATGCCAAATTAAAAAATAAAGTATCAAATTGATCTGTTGTAGTAGCCTGTAGGCAAATGTTAAGTGCCCAAATGCATCTGAGGCCATGTCAACTCTACAAACTTTGGCTGGCAAAAGTTACATCAGCTTAAAGCTGCTGCAGTTAATATATCACTCATACGCATGCATCCTTGGCTTTTTGTGTCAGCGCTGCACGTATTCAGCAGAATTGCTTGTGTCAGTGCACAGTGTGGTGCACCATAGGTAGGTATCCCGATGTGCAAATCAAAACCATCCAGAGTTCTATCTTTTGGGAAGTTTTGGCAATGTGTGGTGAGGCAGAAATGCGTCATACGGGGTGACTGGGAGCAAGGGATCAAGTTTCTAAAACAAATTTTAAAAGAAAAATGTGTTAAAAATATATAGAGGTAAACGGTAACTGGGATAAAATACAACATGGTTTTACAAAAGGTAGATTGTGCCAGACCAACCTGATCTCTTTGAGAAGGTAACTGATTTTTTAGACAAAGGAAATTCAGGAGATCTGAATCTAAGGATTTAAGTAAGGCATTTGATACAGTTCCACATGGGAAATTATTAGTTAAATTGGGGAAGATGGGGATTAATATGAGAACTGAAAGGTGGATAATGAACTGGTTAAAGGGAAGACTACAATCAGTCATACGGAAAGGTGGACTGTCAAGCTGGAGGGAGGTTACTAGAAGAGTTCCTCAGGGCTCAATCTTGGGACCAATCTTATTTAACATTTTAATTAATGATCTTGTCAGAAAAAGTGGGAGTATGCTAATAAAATTTGGAGATGACACAAAGTTGGGATGTATTGCCAATACGGAGGAAGACCAGAAAATCATACAAGAAGATCTGGATGACATTGAAAATTGGAGTAATAGAAATGGGATGAAATTTAATAGTGCAAAGTCATGCACTTAAGTTAGGGACTAACAACAACAATTTTTGTTATAAGATGGGGACTTAATCAGAGGAGCACCAACTGAGGAGAAAAAATACCTGGGTTAATTGATTGATCAGAGGATGACTATGAACCACCAATGTGATATGGGTGAGAAAAGGCTAATGTAGTCCTAGGATGTATCAGGAGAGGTATTTCCAGTAGAGAGAGGGAAGTGTTAGTACCATTGCACACAGCATTGGAGAGACCTCATCTGGGCTACTGTGTGCAATTCTGGTCTCCCATGTTTAGGAAAGATTAATTCAAATTGGAACGGGTGCAGAGAAGGGGTGCTAGCATGATCAAAGAATGGAAAACCTACCTCATGAGAGGAGACTCAAAGAGCTTGGCTTGTTTAGTCTAACCAAAGGAAGGCTGAGGGGAGATATGGTTGCTCTCTATAAATACATCCTAGAGAAAAATACCATGGAGAGTGAAAAGTTATTTAAGTTAAGCACCAATGTTGATACTAGAACAAATGGCTATAAACTGGCCATCAACAAGTGTAGGCTTGAAATTAGACAAAGGTTTCAAACTATCGGAGGATTGAAAGTCTGGAAGAGCCTTCTAGAGGGGCAAAAAACCTAACTGGTTTCAAGACTGAGCTTGGTAAGTTTATGTAAGGGATGGTATGATGAGACTGCCTACAATGGTATATAGATGATCTGCAACTGCTAGTAACAAATATCCCCAATGGGCGAAGATGGACACTAGACGGGGTGGGCTTTGAGTTACAACCGACCATTCTTTCCCATGTGCCTGGCTGTTGGGTCTTGCTAAAATGCTCAGAGTCCAACTGACCTCCATATTTGGGGTTGGCAAGGATTTTTCCCCCTGGGTCAAACTGGCCTGGGTTTTTTTTGCCTTTTTCTGCAGCATGGAGCAGGGTCACATATACAGGTTTAAACTAGTGTAAATGGTGCATTCTCTGTAACTCGAAGTCTTTAAATCATGATTTGAGGACTTCAATATCTCAGTCAGACGTTATAGGTCTATTACAGGAGTAGGCGGACGATGTTCTGTGGCTTGCAATGTGCAGGAGGTCAAACTAGGTAAATGGCCTGTGCTACCACTGAGGTGGGACATCTGACTAAGGACTCTGCCCTATTTAGATCTAAAGAATGTCTTTGTTCTCTGGTGAGTCCTTTGCATCCCTCAAGTGAGAATTCCTAGCCATACACTCATCAGCAACTACATCACCCTTTATAAATTATATATAAATGTGCCCTTAATATGCAGGGTTAATAAATGTTTTAAAAGTGGTTGATCAACTCTTATACTGTTAGAATCCAGCTGATCAATTGGTTGTATCTATAACACTTCCTACTGATGTGCTTACAACCATCTGTACCACAGTACTCATGTCTATAACACTGCTCTACAGCCAAAATGCTTCTGAAATAAATGTAGTCAAACTTTAGTAAGGCAGAGCTGTTGGGCTCCAGACTACAGCAGGGGAATCTCCTGGCAGGTGATGTTAGGGTTTCCATGTTCTGTGACCGTCAAAAGGAGCTTGTCCCATTCTTCTTCATGGAAGGTGATCTTGTAGCCTGCAACAACATCGATGGTGTGATGGCAGCCCTCAACATCTTTCACGATCCAGATGAGTGGAGACTGTTCATTGATTCATCGAAGACGAGTCTTAAAGCTGTTTTACTGCATAATGGCAATGTTTTGCCATCAATTCCAGTTGGTCATGCAGTCCATATGAAGGAAATCTATGACAACATGAAACAACTTTTGAGGTGCATAAACTATGACCAACATCAGTGGCAGCTTTGTGGCGATTTGAAGGTTGTTGCTCTCTTGCTTGGTCTGCAGACTGGATACACAAAGTACTGCTGTTTTCTCTGCGAATGGGATAGTCGTGCAAGAGATTCCCACTACATCAAGAAAGATTGGCCACTCCGACAGTCATTGGAGCCTGGGAGGAAAAGTGTTCAGCATTCATTACTTGTTGAATCAAGGAAGATTTTGTTACCACCCTTACACATCAAGCTGGGTCTGATGAAGAACTTTGTCAAGGCCATTGACAAAACACAAGCAGCTTTCAAGTAGCTCCATGGAAAATTTCCAAGGTTAAGTGAAGCTAAGATAAAGGAAGGTGTCTTTGTTGGTCCTCAGATTCGTGAACTTCTTCGAGATGATGCATTTGACCATGCACTGCGAGGCAAGGAAAAGACAGCATGGAAAGCCTTCCAGTTAGTGGCAATAAATTTTCTCGGAAACAACAAGGCAGACAACTACAGGTTGTTGGTGGAAAACCTCCTCAAGGCATACAAAAGCCTTGGTTGCAACATGTCACTAAATTTTTTGCACTCTAATCTAGATTTTTTTCCACCAAACTGTGGAGCAGTGAGCGACGAGCACGGCAAGCGATTTCACCAGGACATTGCAACAATGGAGAAATGCTATCAGGGCAAATGGAGCCCATCAATGCTTGCAGACTATTGCTGGACAGTGACAAGAGATGCTCCATTTAATGAATAGAAGAGACAAGCCAAGAAGCGCCGAGTAGACACTGAATAGGACTAAACTATGTACATAATAGTTTTTTGCCTTTTGTTTCATAATAAATTTTATTTATATAACCCTTTTGCTGATTTTTAAAGTGTTACATAAACAGGACAAGTGAAATATTATCATGTAAAGCAACCATAAACACATGAAAAGACCTAGGTTTACAATTTATGATTAAAACTCTACTAACTACACAATATACATAGACATAAAATGTAAAAACTTAAATATCTTAGAAACAGTAGCCAATCAGTTGTTTTAATTGTCATATTTGAATTCAGCACATCAAAATACATAATAAATAGCACATTTTATCTCTGAAGCAGACGACTTCTCAAAAATTGTAGACCAGTGTAACATGCTTATTACCATCTAATAATATATTAACCCTGTATAACTATGTGTACCCTCATAACTATAAAGGGAAGGGTAACAGCCCTCCTGTGTACAGTACTATAAAATACCTCCTGGCCAGAGACTCCAAAATCCTTTTACCTGTAAAGGGTTAAGAAGCTCAGGTAACCTGGCTGACACCTGACCCGAAGGACCAATAAGGGGACAAGATACTTTCAAATCTTGGTGGGAGGAAGGCTTTTGTTTGTGCTCTTTGTTTTGGGGGTTGTTCGCTCTTGGGACTGAGAGGGACCAGACATTAATCCAGGCTCTCCAAATCTTTCTGAACAAGTCTCTCATATTTCCAACTTGTAAGTAAACAGCCAGGCAAGGCATGTTAGTTTTTATCTTTGTTTTCTCAACTTGTAAATGTACCTTTTTGCTAGAGTGTTTATCTCTATTTGCTGTAACTTTGAACCTAAGGCTAGAGGGGATTCCTCTGGGCTCTTTAAGTTTGATTACCCTGTAAAGTTAGTTTCCATCCTGATTTTACAGAGATGATTTTTACCTTTTGCTTTAATTAAAAGCCTTCTTTTTAAGAACCTGATTGATTTTTCCTTGTTTTTAGATCCAAGGGGGTTGGATCTTGATCCACCAGGAGTTGGTGGGAGGTAGGAGGGGGGATGGTTAATTTCTCTTTGTTTTAAGATCCAAGGGGTTTGGATCTGTATTCACCAGGGAATTGGTGAAGAGTCTCTCAAGGCTACCCAGGGAAGGGAATTAGCACATTTGGGAGTGGTGGCAGCGGACCAGATCTAAGCTGGTAGTTAAGCTTAGAAGTTTTCATGCAGGCCCCCACATTTGTACCCTAAAGTTCAGAATGGGGAAGCAGCCTTGACATAAGCACTACTGAAATTACAGTATTATAATAGTAACATTAATATCTAAAACTTCCTCTGAACTCTGATATTGCATGGCTCGTTCACATGGTCATATTCAGAAAACTACAAGCATGCAACATTCTTCTCCACACCACACACAGTGAATACATTTTTATTTATAAAGCTCATTTCCAGCTCTTCCAGGAACGCAGCTCCCTTTAAATTAGGACTTTCAGCAATATGTAAGTGAAAGCTATTAAAAAAGAAAAAAGGTTAAAGCCATCAGAAAAGTAGATGTGTAATGAACATAGCCTTTGGGCCATCTTATTAAGTTCCAGCAACATTTAGGTCTGCCCAAGTTTATTTGATCTACTTCTAAACCAAAAATGGGTATTTTTGTACTCTTGCTTGATATTACACAGCCATTACTATACTTATGTGAGTTCTTTCAACAAAAAGTTGCTATGTAAGAGCTAAGTAGTATAGTTTATGTTTCTTGTTAGAAAACTCCAAGCCTTTTCTTCACCATGACTTTCTTTTAATTTACAAAAGCAGAAGAGGATAAAAATGTTCTCCCCACCTTTTGCTTATGATCTCTCCCTTTGTGTCTGATCATCTTGGAACTGACTGGTCATAGCACTGAAGAGTACATGGTATCCTTTATGATGATAGATTTTTAGTCGAAAAAAATCTGAAAGTGGGGATGAGGCTGAACAATTTTGGGTATTTCCTTCCTTTTGGAAATCTGAGGGTAGGGGGCATAAAGTAGTAGAGACTTCCAGACCTGCTTGGACTCTGAGGTGGATGTCAACATGGATAGATAATGACACCTCGGCAGGGTGCTTAATTTTATTTATTTATTTATTTATTTTAGAAGTTGAAAAAGGTGGAGGTTGTTCTGGTTCAGATTATAATGTGACCTGGGTTGGATTACAAAGGATTATATCAATGACACATGTTGCGGTGACAACTATATGTTCCATTTAACTGAACAATATCCACTAGTGACTACTGGTTTTTCCTTTTAATGAAATACAGATAAAATATAACATCAAACAAGGTAACACTACCAATGGGACTTGTCTCGGATGGAGGTCAAGATAAGTTACTTGAACTCTTCTGTCAGATGAGATGGTTATTTTGCCTCTTTTGGGACATCCGTCAATAGTCACTCTCTGAACCTTGGTTTTCTGTTCATACATATCCACTTCTTTTTTTTCAGAGCAGTTCCTTCTGCAGTTGCCTGCTCAATCACTGAAGTGAGTTTGACACCCAGAGGTTTTGATTGCTGGTCCTAATGCTTTTCTCTCTCAGGGGGCATATGTTCATTCTGTTTACCCAGGAGAACTGTCAGTGGCATTCTGGAGGGCCTCAAGAAACAGAAAGTCAGTGTCCTCCTTGGTTTTGGTTTCTGTTCTTCTTTTAGGTCTGCCCTTAATGGTGGTTATGATATATGATGATAGCCAACCTCTTTGTTTGGAATTAAAGCAGATGGAGTTACACCAGGAATGACCTTGACCCTATATAATCACTAGCCCAACATATGTGGTTAGATATGGAACTGAAGCAGTATGGTAATGAGCAGCTTGATGAAGAAGAAGAAAAATAAGTATACTAAATCTATAAGAAGTGATGCACTCAGATATTAAAAATGGTATTCCGTGGGGACCCCAGGGGCACTGTGTGGTATGGAGGAGCAGATCCCTTGAGCTTCAGAGCCATTTACTGATAGCCACTTCCATCCTGAGCTGCCACTTGATTCCTGCACTCTCCCCAAACAAAGAATTGGGTACCACAAAACCGTTTACATGCCTGTAAGCAGCTATTTGACCGCTGCAGGCTCTGCAAGCAGCTGAAAGATGAGAACAGGCACCTCCCAAGCTCCTGAATGATATGGCTGACAGCGAGGGAACTGAGTCTATGATGGCCCTGCTGAAAAGAGTTGCTGCTGCAGACACTTTAGAAATCAAGACCATAATGGCCACTATGCAATCCACTCTTATGTCAATTGATTCCACTCTGCAAGCACCAACAGGATGGCTGAAGCAAGATATAAGTAATGGAGGGTCAGGTACAAGGCTCTCTAACTAGGTGAAGAGAAGCCTTAAAGACATCTTCTGTAAAATCTAAATGGGCAGACCTTAAGGGGAGATCTTGTCATAATAATCTGAGAATTGTAGGGGTACCTGAAGGAGCAGAGCAAGGCAAAACCCTAGAATTTGTCCCCCAGCTCCTTACAGAAGGGCTTAGGTTACCAGATGGTTTTGAGTTTCTGCTAGAAAAAGCACATAAGTCCCTGGCTCTTATACAAGCCCCAAATACCAAACCTCATGCATTAATTGTCAAGTTTCTGAGTCACTCTAAAAGCAGAAATAATGCAGCTAGCTCATGATTTAAAACACTGTTGGGGGGACACTATGCAATGAGAATTTGTCAGTGTTTAGCAAAAGATGTGGTAGAAGAGAGAGCCTTTAGTGGGGCTAGGGAACTTGCCAAGCAACAAGGGCTCAAATATTTCATTATGTTTCCAGCTTGGTTCCATGTCCGGATCGCTGAGGACAAGCATCCATTTCAAAAACCGCAAGAAGCAGAAAGTCTTTTTAACTAGCCTGCAGAAAACTGTATTATTAATGATGTTTATTACAGACAGTAGAACCTAAAAGGACAGCCAAGAAAGGGGCCCCAGTGTGCTAGACACTTTACAAACAGAGTAGTAAACTATCCCTGCCCTGAAGAGTTTATAATCTAAATAGACAAGACATCACAGGAGTAGAAATTCAAGCAGAGCGAACAATATGATGAAATCATGCCATTAATGCCAGGATTTTATTTATGGGGGTGAGTTTAGGTAGGATGGGATAACCTACATGGAAAGAAAAGGGAAGGGGGGGTGAGGGGAGGGCAGAAGATGGGCAAGTGTGGAGCGAAGCTGAAGTCAAGAGACTGGGAAGGCGGGAGAAAGGGTTGGCTGTTTGCTGCAATCAGCATAGGACAGAGAAAATTCAGTAAAAACTGCAGAGAGTTCTCTGAATGTCTTGAGTATTTGTTCTGCGTTATCAAATTCTGCCCTACTTGCAGATATGAAACTATCCAGTGACTGTGATAACTTTCTTTTCTGGATTCTCTTCTGCTCCTAGTTTAGCCTTTATTAGGTTTTGTGACATGTAATTCAGTTCTCTTCAGTGGCTGAATGTGAGGTACCCCACTAGGGGAGTTAAGGGAAGGGTTAACACTAAATGAATATTCTGCCTAAGCTTCTCTATGTTCTGGCTAGGTAGCTGACCTCAATATATTCCTCCATATCGGAGCCTTCCCAGGTAGTCCTGGTCAACAGCCACCACTATTATTTGAAAGCAAATGTAAGGGGACTGTTGCCCCCCTTACTAACATTCAGTGGTGTGTTTTGGTTGGCTAGCTCCCAGCACTAAAAGGGGAAGGGTCGATGGCAAATCAGAAGCCTGAGACTGACAGTCCCCAGGAACAATGGGGAGAGGCCAATGCTCCAGATCAGCCTGATTGACAGGCGGGCAGGCTAATCAGAGAATCAGGAGGCCGGGGGGTCCCGTCCTTCGTGTGAGCTGGAATTGCCTGGGTCAGACAGAGTGGGGCTGAGCTAAGGAGAGAGCAGGGGCCCGAGCTAAACTGCTGGAAGTAGAGCTGCAGCCCCAAGCCAGGGCACAGCCCAGAGAGAGCAGACCTGCCCTGGGAGGAGAGCTGCAGCAACCAGAGCCAGAGGGGCCAGACAAGCAGCCAGGAAGCAGGTCAGAGCTGGGAGCAGAGTCACAGAAGCAGCCTGCAGAGCAGACCTGTCCTGGGAGCAGAGCTAGGGTGACCAGACAGCAAACGTGAAAAATCGGGACAGGGGTGGGGGGTAATAGGAGCCTATATAAGAAAAAGACCCAGAAATCGGGACTGTCCCTATAAAATCTGGACATCTGGTCACCCTAAGCAGAGCTGTAGCAACCAGAGCCAGAGAGGCCAGAGAAGCAGCCCAGGGAGCTGAAGGCAGACAGCAGCAGCAGCCGTGCTGAGGCCAAGTGGAGCTGGAGCTGGAGCAGTCCGGAGGGTGCGGTGAGCAGCTGAGGAGAGTGAGGGGGACCCTGGGCAGTGGGCCCAGCACAGGGAGACACCTCAGCCAAGAGGCTCTGCAGGCCAGACTTGGAGGGGGATCATAACCCCGATCGGGCAGGGGCGATGCTGGAAAAAAGGGTCCTGCCACCTACAGCCTGAGAGCGTGTGGCCACCGCCAGAGCAAGTGTCCGACCCACAGCGTCTCTGCAGCACAGCCAGGGCCTGAGAAGGAGCCTGGGACCTACAAGGAACAGACTGTGACCTGCCCTGACGTTCCAGAGACACTGTTTGTGATGTTCCCTGCCACAGAGCAGGGTGATGTGTTTTCCTTTAACCTTTCCCATTTTTCCTTATTCTTTTTTAAAATTAATTGTTAATTAAACAACTTGTATTTGCTTTAAATTGTATGAAATGATCAGTGTGTTGCCAGCACAGAGTGCCCGAGGCAAAGCAACAGCGGGGTTCGTTGCCCGGTGTGCTTCGCGCCAATAAACACACCCGGGGGAGAAGCAAACAAAGTTTATTTGGGATCCCAAAGCGGTGCTAGGAGACAGGCACGTCTCAGATCAAGCACGCTAACAGGAACAGTTTTTCTTCTTTTATACATTTTGCAGTTAAGCCTCACCCCCCCCTTTCCCCTCTAGCCCTCCCTTTCTCCCCACCCATTCCTTCCTCTACTCCTCTCGTCCCTGGTAATAGTTACTAAGCAAATAACGATTACATTTAAGCAGTTAAGTCATTGTTGGCAGCTATAAGCCTAGCTTGTTAGTAACTTCTTTAAACCGTTATCTTGTCCTTTTTCCCTTCAGCCAGAAACATGCAGGCCTCATTATTACCACTTGAGCAGGAGGTTGCACACAGATAATTGGTTGCTTACATATTCCAATTGCACCTGGCTTTTGAGGTTGATTAGAGTTTAAACATGGAAGGATAGAGTTTGGTTCACTTAGGCCTAGTGCAGGAAGGCTTCATTGACACTTAGTGGCCTTCCACCCTCCCGAGTTACCTAGGGTGAGGCCTAGTGATGTCAACAACTCCCTCCTTTGAGAATACTCAACAAGCTTTTGGCTGAGTTTTCTCATATTCTGTGGACAAGATATGATTAAGTGCTATGAAGCTGGGGTTTTCAATGAGAGGGTATGCCGGGATTTTTGAGGAACGGGGGGCACAAAGCTTACGGAGGAGCATTTTAAAACAAGCAATTAGGAGGAGGGTGACCAGGCACAGTACCACACCTATGAGGAGGAGACGCACAAGGCCACCCCCCAGTCCTCCTAGGTCGGGCAACCAACTTCAAAGGGAATTGAAAACCGTGGGTTCCCTTTCTGGGCCTTCCACGGTTCGAAAGCCTGTTCGGCCGACAGGACGTGCTTGTTAATGTCCTGTGAGTTTTCTGGGACATAAGCGTCTTCCTTAATGGGCTCTGAGGTGGCATACAAAGATTTACGCTGCCTGGGGCAGCCAGGGGTTGTCCCTTAATGCATACTGGGATTCAATGGTACAGTTTTGTGACAAGGGGGTACCCGAGGTATTTCTTCCCCTACTGAACCATCCCCAACAGATATCTGACCAATTTTGGGGGACCACCCTCCAGGGTAACCCTGCTGCGTGGTGCGGGACTTGGGAGCATACCTAGCAGTTAGAGAGATTAAACTCTTGGGCAAAGCAAACCTTCAAGGACTTATATGTGTTTGTTTCCAAGTTAGTAGGGATTCCTTTCCATTCCACATGTGCCTGGGGGGAAACAGGAGGTAACGAAAGGAGTGTCCCTATGGCAAAGAGTACCACTGTGGCAGACCCTGGACCTGAACTCATGCTGGGCAGGTGACCCTAAGTCCTAACAATTACAATTTCCCAAATACCCACAAAATAACAATTACCAATAGCAGGCAGACTAAAAGCAAAAGGGACCAGACCACCAGGTTAGGCCGGCCCTGTGAAAATAAACACAACCAACGCTCAGAGTTCTCGCGGGGAGTGCGCTGCAACTGTCCAAAGAGACCACAGGGCATTCCCAGCAGATCTTATTGGTTTTTTTGAATAACAGTTTAAGTCCCAGGTCGTCGCTGGTAGTCCTTTTCCGTAGGCTGGACGGTCCACCGTTCAGGAGCGGGCACTGCCTTCAGATGGGAGTGATGAATCCAGTTCTTGTGTCCTTCGACCTTTGCTGCTGTGTGGGAGACCAGCAGGACGGTGCGGGGTCCCTTCCACTTCTCTTGGAGAGGCTTGTCCTTCCAGGTCCGAACGAGAACGGAATTGCCTGGCTGCAAGGAGTGGACAGGGGCATCCAGCGGGAGAGGCTGCAAATCTCTGGTATACCTGTGGAGAGAACAAAGAACGGCAGACAGAGAGCATATGTACTGAGATAAAAAGCCACACCCCATTTCCCACTTCCCTGCCAGAACCGGTGTACCGTTCGTAGGCTATGCCCTTCCAAACATAATCTCGAAGGGACTGAGCCCTAATCTGCCCTTTGGGAGAGCGCGCATGTGGAGCAAAACAAGGGGTAAGGCATCAGGCCACTTAAGGGAAGCCTCTTGGCAGACCTTTGAGAGGTGCTGCTTAAGTGTCTGATTTGTGCGTTCCAGTACTCCACTGGCCTGCAGTCGCCATGGAGTGTGGAGTTTCCAGGGGATCTGCAGGGCATTCGATATCTTTTGAATGACTTGGGATGTGAAGTGTGTTCCGTTGTCAGATTCCATCCACTGGGGTAGTCCGAAGCGGGGAATGATCTCCTTGACAAATTTCAGAGCCACTGTTTTGGTAGTGTTGTTATAGCATGGGAAGGCTTCCGGCCATCCGCTGAATCGATCCACCAAGATGAAAAGGTATTTGAATCCTTGGGTCCGGGGGAACTCAGTAAAGTCTATTTGCCAAACCAGTCCTGGGCCTCGGGTAGGTTCCAGAGTGGCTGATGGCACTGACACTCCTGGTCGAGTGTTGTTCTTTTGGCAGACTAGACATTCAGCCTGCACCTGGGAGGCCAGGGGTCTAAGTCCAGAAGTTAGAAAATATTTACTCATAAGCTGGGTAAGAGCCTCCCTGCCAGCGTATAATTCTTTGTTTCTTCACCAGGGTCAGTTCTTAATGTCTTTTGTAGTCAGGAATTCCTGGACTTTGTGGTTTCAATGAAGCAAGTGTTCCTTCTTCTCTTTTCCTGAAACAGTGTGGTTCAGCATCATACAGGGGAGAGTTTACTAGCACATCACCCTGTCTTTAAATAGGCTTATCATCAGTCGGAGAGTCCTCCCGAGGTGGAGGGGTCTTTTTACAGTGAGAAGCATGGGGTCAGGTGGGCAGTCCTTGGTACTTCACAGCGGTGTTGGTGGTTAACAGGACTTGGAAAGGGCCTTTCCAGTGTGGAGCCAAAGCAGTTTTTCGTTGATGGACTTTACGTAGTCTCCTTGTTTCAATGAATGGCAGGGCTGCTAGGGTCATTGGTTAGCATTTCTTTTATCTGTGAGAAAAGAAACCTAATACATTTCATTAATGCCTGGCAGTGTTTTGCAGATCTCATAGTTGCTTGGGCACATTCAGGCCCCCCTTTTCTTGGTTGTCAGCCAAGTCTTAGCTGTGAACAATGCCCTTGGATGGAGCCAGCATCTTATCTTTGAACTGAGCTTGCTAGCTATATTTTTTTTCCTCAGTTAACTCATTCTGTTCTTTTTCCAGCTCTCCTTCTTGGCTTCTTTTAACTTACAAAGGAAACTTCCACTCTTCACTCATACACCTTTTCCCAACAATGAACACATACACATTGCCATTATGAACTCTTCCAGTAAAATAACTTCTATACAGAGCTTTGGAGCAACAAACCAGGATGAGCACACCCACTTTTGAGGAGTCCAACAAAGTTCAGGAGACTTACAGTGGCTTTAAGGCAAGGGGTGAGACCCACAGCGGCAATTAACAAGTCATCCACATATTACAGGAGGAGGACCCTGTCCTCATTGTCCCACTCCTCCAAGTCTCTGGCCAGGGCCTGGCCAAAAAGGGTGGGGGAATTTTTAAATCCCTGGGCCAACACTGTCCAGCAAAGCTGCTTTTTAACCCTCCTTTTGTCCTCCCACTGGCTCCACTCTGGGGCTTGCAAGGCTGAGGGCTCAATTGCAAGGGTCATTATTCAGGCATTCTCTGGGGGTAAGGTGAGGGTTATTTCATCTTGGGTGAAATGCAGGGTGGTTCCTAAGCGACAAAGCAGGTCCCGTCCTAGTAGAGGTGTTGGACAATCAGGGAGGTAAACCAGTCTGTGAGATAGAGTTCTGTTTCCCAAAGCACATTCCGCTGGGGCATATACTGAACACTTGGTTCCTTTCCCTGTGGCACCCACCACAGAGTGGTGGGACTCTGACACAGGCAGCTACAGGGGTTGGTTTACGGCGGTTTGTGCAGCTCCAGAGTCTATTAAAAAGTCTATATCCGAATCTCCCACCCTCATGTTTACTCGTGGTTCCAGGGGCAGGATAGTCCGTCTCCCCTGACACCCCTATTCTTGATCCTTCGCTGCCATCATAGGGGTACCTTCCCTTTCGGGGCACTCATTTTTCCAATGTCCCTCCTTCCGGCATATGGCACACTGGTTGCGACCCAGACGCCTTTCTTGTGAGCCAGGGCACCCACATCCTCTCATTCCCCGGCCCCTTCCACCTTCCTGGAATTTTCCCCTGCCACCGGCCTGTATTGCTGCAACCATCATTTTCGCTTGCCTCTTTTCCTTTTCTTTAGACACAACCTGATTACGCTCCACCTCAGATAGCAGGGTCTGCATAAGGACATTACAATCATCCCAGTCAGGCTTACAGCTAGCCAGGCACCCTTCAAAGACCGAGATAAACTTGCTTGGGTTCGTAGAGAATTCCCCTGCCTGTGCCTTAAAGGCTGCTAGGTCCACCGGGTTAAAAGGCACATGGGTGTAAACCTGCATCGTAGTGGCCTGATTCCTATCTGAGCCATGTCTGGACACCATGGTCTCAGTGATCAATGGATAAAATTCCACCGAGGGGGCAATCTCTGGGACCTGAGACACCTTGTCTTTATATGGTGGGGGTGTGATAGCCGAAGGGGACATCGGACCTGCCATTACAGCTGTGGGGGGGTTCTGGGGACTAACAGTAGCTACTACCAAACCTGTCAGAGTCAAATTACACTTTTGCAAAATATCTAACCTATCTCTTAGCAACATAAACAACTGTACATACATATGTTCATTCCATTTACCCATTTGCTGACAAAACAGAAGTAATTGAAGGATCGTATTATAATTAAGTGATCCTTCCGGTGGCCACCTTTCCTGGTCCTCTAGCTGATATTGAGGCCAGTCTACTGTACAGAACCTTTTCAGTTTACTTTTAGTTATTGGATTTGTGCCAAACACTTTCCAATTCACCAGAATGCATTCCAAGGGTGTACACCTTGCCCGGCCTGCAGTACTCTGTCCCTGCCCCGTAGGGAGACACTGGGCGTCCCCAGGTCATAACAGGTAGACACTGGGCGTCCCCAGGTCAAGACAGATAAAGTCCCCACTGGACCGTTCCTACCTTATCCAAGGGTCCAGTTCTGCACCGTCGCCCTATTCACGGGACCGGTTCCCCACCGTCGCCCCAGCTGCTTCTCCACTACTCGAGCGCGTTGCACCATTGTGCCCTCCGGGGTCGACCAAACCACATCTCCGCTGAGGCCCCCGGTAAAGTCACCGGTGCACGCTGGGCGTCGGTCATCGCCGCAATCTGTCAACCTCCGAGAGGGGTCCGGGCAAGGCTAAATTTCAGCCTTGAGCCCCATGTTGGGCGCCAAAACTGTTGCCAGCACAGAGTGCCCGAGGCAAAACAACAGCGGGGTTCGTTGCCCAGTGTGCTTCGCGCCAATAAACACCCCAGGGGGAGAAGCAAACAAAGTTTATTTGGGATCCCAAAGCAGTGCTAGGAGACAGGCACGTGTCAGATCAAGCACACTAACAGGAACAGTTTTTCTTCTTTTATACATTTTGCAGTTAAGCCTCACCCCCCCCTTTCCCCTCTAGCCCTCCCTTTCTCCCCACCCATTCCTTCCTCTACCCCTCTCGTCCCTGGTAATAGTTACTAAGCAAATAACGATTACATTTAAGCAGTTAAGTCATTGTTGGCAGCTATAAGCCTAGCTTGTTAGTAACTTCTTTAAACCGTTATCTTGTCCTTTTTTCCTTCAGCCAGAAACATGCAGGCCTCATTATTACCGCTTGAGCAGGAGGTTGCACACAGATAACTGGTTGCTTACATATTCCAATTGCACCTGGCTTTTGAGGTTGATTAGAGTTTAAACATGGAAGGATAGAGTTTGGATCACTTAGGCCTAGTGCAGGAAGGCTTCATTGACACTTAATGGCCTTCCACCCCCACGAGTTACCTAGGGTGAGGCCTAGTGACGTCAACAAGTGGGTCAGGGAGGTGCCCAGTGCAGAGAGAGTACCCCGGAGTGGGGACACCCTAGCCCCTGTCCTGGGTGACCACAACAGGGTTGGCGGTCGAGCCCCCCAGGAATCCTGGGCCCAGCCTTGTCGGGGTTTACGAGGACTCTGCCAGACAGGAGAGTGGAAGGGCAGTCCTCAAGGGCAGGGAGGCCTCTGGGTAAAGGAAATGGGAGCGAGGACTCAGATCCTTTCGCTAGCCCACTTCACTGGGGTAGTGCAGAAGCCAGGAAAGTTCCCCACAATAGCGGGACCATTCCCCCGCTTACACAAACAAAACAAAACACACACCTCCTTATGGACAAGGGAGGGATTTCAGTTCCCAGACCTACAAAATTACTGTTGTGCTTTTATCATGACACAGTTGTCAAATTGTTTCCAGCATGCTACTACCTCCCCACCTGGGTGAAAGTTGACTGTGTACTAAACACCAGATTCCCACTGTGGGTTTTGTCTGTGTTTGGACAGTGCCTACAACAGTGGGCTCTGCTTGGCTCTTCTTGTTGTTCAATAGAGAACAATAAGGTACTTACAGTGGTGGCTGCACAAAGGGTGTGGACAGTTCTAGCTAAGAGGTACCAGCTTCATCCTCTCCTTCCTGCAGAGGTGCCTACGTGGGGAACCCAGACTTTCACATTGGGGGAAAAAACTATAATTTTGAAGAATTTGCTGAGCAAGGACATCATATGGGTCTCCTAATTAGTCAGTGATGAGAGCTTTGTCCTTTTTATGCTAAAGCAGTGCTCCAACCTGCCACCCTCAGCAGAATGGCATTACCTACAACTAAGATATTTACTAACATATCCGTTTGTCCCAGACTTACTAGGACTGTCAGAGGCCTCAAACTACTGGGAACTTGATAAATGCTTCATAAACTCCCCAGACCCCTGTCCGCTATGTATGCTTATTAATAAAGAAAAACTCAGTTAGACTAGAGTACTTTGTGAAAGCATGGGAAGGGGATTTATCAAAGCCCTTAAAAGTATTCGCATGGCAGAGCATATTCCACAATGTTACAAACGCTTCTGTGGCTCTCTGGCTATGCTACATACAACAAGAGATTTTATTCAAAATATACTGGATGTCGTAAAGGTTGCACAAAATGAAGGCCTTTTACTCGGTTTGTTGGTACTGTTCTACAGAAAATGGGACACATGCATATGCTATGGAACTGTCCAATGATCAGGCAGCTGTGAAAAAGAGAGAGACAGAGTTAAAATTGCACTTGACGTCAGCAGCCAAACCTC
Source organism: Trachemys scripta elegans (assembly GCF_013100865.1). NCBI lineage: Eukaryota > Metazoa > Chordata > Testudines > Emydidae > Trachemys > Trachemys scripta. The sequence goes on from NC_048298.1 coordinate 63,405,487, forward strand.
TGCTGAAAATTATATCCTAGGATACTTACCTGGTAAACTGGATTTAACTCCTCCACAAAAACTTTGGTTCTTGAGGGCTGCAATGATCACCAAGTTCGTTTTACAAAGATAAAGGAGTAGGCTTATGCCCAGAGTAGTGCAGTGGCATTCAGACCTGTCTGAGGCAGCAGCCAATGAAAGAAAAGCTTCTCACGCTAGAGATCAGTTATATGAAGTTTGGATCCTGTTTCTAGGTATGTTTCGATAAAAAAAAAAAAAACTAAAAACCTTTGAGACTGTTAGAAGAATGCCAGACCTCCATTTCACTTAACCCCTTCCCCTCTAGTCCCTTCTTTATGTATATCTTCTCTTCTTTTATTATTGTAACCCCTGTCAAAGGGCATGCCTGCCCTGTAGCACCATCTGCTGGCCAAGGATGGCTGTGTTGAGGCCTGGCCCCTCCAGAAATTCACCCAGGCCAGATATTCAAAATATTACCCCTTCTGGGATCCAGTTTATTTAGCCCTGCACAAAATCTTGAAAAAACAACAACTCGGATTTACAAAGTCTTCATCCCAATTTCAGATTGGCCCAGCTCCCCACTTGAGGGTCAGAGTTTTAACACTAGTGACGCTTCTGCTCCAGTTCCAATCTGGACACAGCCCTTCCTCCCTGAGGGTCTGTCTTCCTGCTCTCCCAACACCTCTTGCCTGGAATTTGGCCTTCTCCACAGGCCTTCCCTGCTGGTGCCTTCCCCCTGCTGACTCAGTGCCCCATAGGAGCCTTCCTAGACCCTGCAGTGTTTGTAGGCATCTGCCAAACAGCTGCATCTGCTTCCCCCTTCATAAGGCCCAGGTACCTTCCCTTAAGCCCTAGTGGGCAGCGGGTAATCAGTCAGGTGCACTGAACCTCACTCCCTCTTACAGGGGCCAGTCACCCTGTTGACACTCCCACACTGATGTGCTATGTTTATGTAATATCATATTCTGTTGTATTTGTGCAGCTTTGATGAGTTGTAAAATTGCATAATTCTGCTGGAGATCCCATGAAGTGTACAGTAATCAGGAATATATACAAGTTCTAAGTCATCTTCTTTTGTACTTTTTATGGACTATTTCTTTATAAAAATCAGTACAAAATTAATCACAAAGAAAATGGAATGCATCTGTGGCCTATACCTAGCTGCATTCATGGTTTTAATACGCTAATAAGAAGTTTGGGGCTAGGAATTAAGTACTTACATGCTTAATAAATTAAAATCCAATTTGTGTTCCAAATCACTTAGAACCAAACCTGTACCCCACCTGTGTTTCACCTGTATAGCGCTCAAGTACAGGGATGGGATTTAATATTGGGATAGAGTTGATGCATCCTGTGACTTTTCTGTAGTCATCTCAGTAACTGTATGGTCATAATGTGATTAGCAATGAAAGTCCCAAAAATTGTTATAGCAGCTGCCTTTCAAAAAAAAGCTTGTAGTAGAAAAAGAAATAATCAAGGATACATGATTTTGATCATCTCATCCACGTGTACTCTACTGCACTTAATTTAATTTCTGTTTGGAGACACACACAATATCCTCAGGATCTTTCCATAGACTATCAATTACATTGCTTTCATTATGTTTTTCACAGGGCTGCCAGCAAAAATTACCCTGAAAGTCACCTGACTCTCAGTCTTGCTCTAATCTATACCTCCTCTTGGTATGTGCTCTTTGGTCGCTGAATCACAGAGTGGGATATCGTAAATGCTGATATCACTAAAGAGAAGGCCAACTTTTTCCACCAGAATGCAGCCAACTGAGTTGAGGGCACACAGCACCTTGCAAGATCAAGCTCTTTTGCAGAAGGACCAGAGGTCTGTTTTGTTATATAATAATGAAGTCCTTTGTGGCCACAGATTTGTTACAGAAGCACATGTGCCATTGTAGATAAATGATGTCCTTCTGTGTTTGAAGAGTTTGGAAGGCATGTATTTTGGTTTTGCCTTTCATTTATTTAGTCTATTTGCTGGTTAAATAATAAACTATACGATATTTGTACTCAAATTTGGTTTGAAATTTCTGAGTTCTTGAGTTACTACCTGGATGTCTCTAGAACACGGGAACTCTTATTATGCAATTTCTGTTGGCTGTATTGTTAACAGTATCCTTTTATCTTAGATTAAAATATTTTGTCTGGTTTCAGTATCAGAGTAGATAAGAGGAAAACAATATAATTATATATCGTACAATGAGAAAATAAACAAAACTATTAGGTGAACTACACAAATAATAGTTGTTTCTTTTGTTTGTTATTTTGTTAATTATAGCACTTAAAATTGGACGACAGGCAAAACTGGAACAATTAGCCACATGCCCTTCAAGCAGAAAAAATATAAGTGAGAGTGTCCTCAGATTTTATTTTTTCCAGATTCAGGGAAGGGAAGCTTACAAATATTAAGGCTATATCTCATTCTTTCATAGAAAGAGGTTGATCTATTATTTTTTGTACATTACTAAAGTGAATTGTTAGCAACTCCAAGGGTCAACAAAGAATTCAAGACTTTTTCCTTTGCACTGTATTGGCCATCTGAATTTGTGATACTATTACAGTGTTCTGTTATATGATGAAATGTTATCATGGTTGCGGGATGGGAGAGTGAGAATGATAAAAATAATATCACATAAATGATTAGCCATTTGGAGTTTACACTATGAGGAAAGGAAGTTTTATACTTGTCTTCTTAAGGGCCTTATACTGATTTAATTGCACACCCCAAGCTTGAAATGAAATTAATGAAAGTTGCAATGTGCAAAGAATGACTTATGGATGACTGTCCTAAAAAATAAGCTTTATATTGCAATCAAGGGTTTGTCTGCACGGGAACGTTATACAGCTATAAGCTAAGATGTGAATTTAAACTGAGATATATAACTGCCCATGCTGATGCTCTTAGTCCATGATTGTTGGTTTATCTTATGTTACTTTGGAGCTGTTTAAGCTACCCCTCCCCGAATCACTCTGAATAAGAGCGCCTACAGGAGTTATACTGGTATAACTATATCAATTTAAATATACCTGTATAATTTTACCAGTATAATTGGTAAACCTACCCCATGTAGACAAGTCCTGGAAGATGTTGGCCAACAGGTTAATAAATTAAAAGATGGATTTGAACTTAATTTTTCTCGGGTCTTTACTCAGGGATAATACTTTTATAAGTCACTCTGTGCTTCTCTAGATTTCTTTGATACAGAATTACAAAAGCCTTGAATGTAGAGCTGTTATTTTCACTTAAACTGTTTATAGTCTACCAGTAAAATTACCTAGTGAGGTGTGTTAATTGTATGAATTTTGCTGAGTAGAAAAATATATGTATTTTTAATACAGTTATTTATTAAAGGTTGGAGTTTCATGTTCCATTCAAACTGGGAAAATTACATTATTTCCCACACGTACAATTTTTTAGTTTCTGCAAGCAAAAAATAAAGGGCTATCTTAAACTTTTGGCATCTGTTTTCAGTAGCTGCTGCTATAATTACCCCCCGTTTCCCATGCTTACATTTTCCCAGGTGCTGAAACACTGCCATGGCTGTGCAAAAATGTTTTCAATCATGCACGTGATTTTAGAGGCTGTGCTGAGGACCCTTTCAACATTCATCGCTCACTGTATTAATTAATTTACTTCTGAATACATGATCAAAAAGGAAATATGTGGAGGAATTAGGTGCTAAGTGAGCACACTAGTGAGAGAATGGGGTTTAGGGAGCTCACCCTCCACAGCATCTGGACAGGATTTCAAATTAGTGTTCTATTCATCACTGGGGAGGGAGACTGGCTACCAGGCTGGTCAGCACACCACAGCTTCAAGGCAATGCAGTCTGCTTAGGAGGTGTACGGTCACCTGAAGTGTGTGCTGATACCTGCAGCACATGATAGGAAAGGTAGCACACTGCTCCACTGGGACGTGATCCAATGCCCATTGAAATCAGTGGGATTTCTTTCCATTGACTTCAATGAGTTTTGGATCAGAACCCTATAAAGGAGCAGTAGTGTGCAACTCACAGCATGGGTGCAGCTTCATCTCTGGCCTGTACCAGCAAGATAGGTCTTGGAAATAACCTCTAGTTGGCATCATTTTGCTCCCCACCTGCAACACTGCTCCTATCTGTGAGAGTAAACTTTGATCTAAATCCTGATGGCTATTAATGGCATGTAATAGAAGGTGTCAAATAAAAATGAATACAGCTTAAAACTTTGGACAGAGCTTTTCACCCCATCTAGAGTATACAGCATACATGTGGACATTTCATCCCAAACTCCAAAGCTAATGGAAAGCACATGCTGTGGCTTTGCCAAATTAACATAGCAGATCAACCTAGTTTTGTATGTGAGTATTTTATTATTCCCTGGTTTTTTGCTGTGTCTTGGCTTTGACTGTAGACAGAATGATACACAGACTAGTGCAAAGAAGAGTAATGAGTTTAGTTCTGGCCTTGGACAGAAAATCAAATCCTCATGGAATGGAAATCCTTTTTGTTAGGACAAATAGTATGTTTTCTTCTGCTGCTGCTCTTCGGGACTCAACTCTGTGATTGCTTTTTATATCTAGCTTTTAATGTGCTAATATGAAGAGGCCAAATCCAGAAATACTTGCTCAGGCAAAACTCTCCCTGAAATCAATGGGAGTTTTGACTGAATAAGGAATGAGTAAAGACTTCAGGATTTGGTTCATAATGCTCAAAGAGAGAGCCTCACTCTTATCTCTGGCCTCTTTATGCTGTTTAAAAGGGCAGAAGCAGCATAAAAGGGCCCTAAAAGCTCCATAACTAAAAGGATTCTTCTGGTGCACACATTTTGGAAGACAGATGCAAGGCTGCCTTCTGATGACCCCTTTGCAAGCCTCAGCAGAGGACATGTTGGGGGTGGGACTGGAGGTGGGTGGGGGTATGTTAAGAATGGGGCTGCAGCACAGAGTGCTGCCGCAGTTCTGGGAAGTGCTGCCCAGGGACACAGGTCTCCAGCGCTCCCTAAATTATGCAGCACAGACTCTCACCCTATGAATTATAAAACAAGTAACGTTCATATGTGAACGATGTTGCTTGGCCAGTCCTAGAGATATATGGGCCTGATTCTCACTTACACCTTTACACTGTCCGTATAAGTGTAAAGGTGTAAGTGAGAAAGCACTAGTATAAGCAACATTAGTGTAACTGAGAATTCAGGCCAAAGGACTTCAGACTACAGCAAAACAATAAGAGCTGTCTCACATTGCCCCACTAGTATAAAGCTCCAGCTATTGGAGTCATGAGATTATGTGACACTCACTTTATTTTAAATGAAAACTGAAAGTTTCTGGCCCTCATGGTTGTAGACAAAAACCTGAAAATGTGAATCCTAAGGACTCAAAATCCAGAAGGCAAATAAATCTCATGATTTGTCAGGTTTGAGTCAAGATTTTTGAAAGCTTGAGATTGGCAATACTTCTCAACCCTGACCTAGAGGTGAATGTGTTGTTCAGTCTTTATGTTCTCCTTGATCTGTCTGTTGAGGATGCCAATTAATGTCAATAGTGGCGATAGTTTTGTAATTGGGACACCTCTCCAATAGGAACTACAATGAGACCTCCAACTCTTCTAATGTATAGGTAAGGCTACATTTTAGTCATGGATATTTTTAATAAAAGTCATGGACAAGTCATGGGCAGTAAACAAAAATTCACAGGCCATGACCTGTCCATGACTTGTACTACATACCTCTGACTAAATCTTGGGGTAGGGTGGCCCAGGGGTGCTGCGGGTGCTGGGCAGGGGAGGCCCGGGACTCCCGCTGCTGCTCCAGAGGTGATCCTGGCAATTACAAAGCCTGACTTTAGTACTGGGCAAACTGGTTGAAACTATAGTCAAGAACAAAATTGTCAGACACATAGATGAACATAATTCGTTGGGGAAGAATCAACATGGTTTTTGTAAAGGGAAATCATGCCTCACCAATCTACTAGAATTCTTTGAGGGGGGTCAACAAGCATGTGGACAAGGGCGATCCAGTGGATATAGTGTACTTAGATTTTCAGAAAGCCTTTGACAAGGTCCCTCACCAAAGGCTCTTAAGCAAAGTAAGCTTTCATGGGATAAGAGGGAAGGTCCTCTCATGGACTGGTAACTGATTAAAAGATAGGAAATAAAGAGTAGGGATAAATGGTCAGTTTTCAGAATGGAGAGAGGCAAATTGTGGTGTCCCCCAGGGGTCTGTACTGGGACCAATCCTACTCAACATATTCATAAATGATCTGGAAAAAGGGGTAAACAGTGAAATGGAAAAATTTGCAGATGATACAAAACTACTCAAGATAGTTAAGTCCCAGGCAGACTGCGAAGAGCTCCAAAAGGCTCACTCAAAACTGGGTGACTGGGCAACAAAATGGCAGATGAAATTCAATGTTGATAAATGCAAAGTAATGCACATTGGAAAACATAATCCCAAGTATACAAATAAAATGACGGGGTCTACATTAGCTTTTACCACTCAAGAAAGAGATCTTGGAGTCATAGTGGATAGTTCTCTGAAAACATACTCTCAATGTGCAGTGATAGTCAAAAAAGTGAACAGAATGTTGGGAATCATTAAGAAAGGTATAGATAATAAGATAGAAAATATCATATTGCCTCTATATAAGTCCATGGTTTGCCCACATCTTGAATACTGCATGCAGATGTGATCGCCCCATCTCAAAAAAGATATATTGGAATTGGAAAAGGTTCAGAAAAGGGCAACAAAAATGATTAGGGGTATGGAATGGCTTCCGTATGAGGAGATATTAATAAGACTGGGACTTTTCAGCTTGAAAAAGAGACGACTAAAGGGGGATATGATTGAATATAAAATCATGACTGGTGTGGAGAAAGTAAATAAGGAAGTGTTATTTACTCCTCATAACACAAGAACTAGGGCCCACCAAATGAAATTAATAGGCAGCAGGTTTAAAACAAACAAAAGGAATTATTTTTTTCACACAACGCAGTCAGTCTGTGGAACTCTTTGCCAGAGGATGTTGTGAAGGCCAAGACTATAACAGGGTTCAAAAAAAGAATAAGATAAGTTGATGGAGGATAGGTCCATCAATAGCTATTAGCCAAGATGGGCAGGAATGGTGTCCCTAGCCTTTGTTTGCCAGAAACTGGGAATGGGCAACAGGGAATGGATCACTTGATGATTACCTGTTCTGTTCATTCCTTCTGGGACACCTGGCATTAGCCACTGTCAGAAGGCAGAATACTGGGCTAGATGGACCTTTTGGTCTGATCCAGTATGGCCGCTCTTATGTTCTTATGTCCTGAGATGCACAGGCTGCCACAGCTTTAGTCATGGACAGGTCACTATACATGTTAAATTTTAAGCAATATATTCTGGGAAGATTTGTACTTCATGTGTTTACTCTTGGAATGATTCTTCTCTCTGCATCTTGGAGTGATTTAACCAGTCTTTGAAATCTATGTCAAGAGTGAGAATTAGCTCATTATACCTAAGTGAATTTTTTTAATACACTGGAATGAGAATCTGTAATGCATTAAAGCCTCTTACACTTATCTAAAGAAGACCTCTTCGTTTCAGATCTTCAGCATTTAGGACCTGATCCAAAGGCCATTGAAGTCAGTAGCAAGATTTGACTTCAGTGGGCTTTGAATTAGGTCGTTATTTTGCAAAATACTTTATATATGTAAATTGAGTGCTCTACATTTTGTTGAAATAGAATGCATACACAGACCAAGTGTGCATTCTATCTGCTTGTATATAGTTCTAACATAAATCTTTGAAGAAAGGAGGGATTGTTCAGTGGCTAAAGCACTAGGCTGGGACTTGGGAGACTTGAGTTCAGGTCTGCTGTACTATAGACTCCCTGTGTGATCTTGGGCAAATCACTTCACTGCCTCAGTTCCCTATCTGTAGACTAGATACATTAAAAAAATTGTGGTACACTTAGGTGCTACAATAATGGGGGCCAAATAAGTTCCTTAGGTGAGATATATTAAATCAATATACAAATGTATACTCTGTATACAGTATGACACAATTTTAGGGCCTGATCCTACTTATTTGTGTAACCCCCAAGGAGATTACATAGGTTCCTAGAGCTCTGTCTGCCGGCAGCTCAGGGAGGAGGAGCCAAGGCAAACTCAGAGTCTGCCCAGCAACCAGTAGGGAGTGAGATGCCCCTCCCAGGGAGTTCAGGAGAGGGGAGAAGCCATTTTGGAGAGGCTGGAGCCAGCCAGGGCAAGGGCAGGACTGGTTGTGTGGGGAGCTAGTGAGTCCCAGGCCTGCAAGCAGGGTTCCCCCTGAGAACTGGCCTCTAGGAACCTGACAGCCGATCCCTCACCTGGGTTTTCTTTCTCCACGGATGAGTCCCAATTGGTAGCGTTTGCTGAGAAATTTCCCCAGCCAGGCTGGGTTCACCTCCAGCCCCCTAGGTGAGACTAGTCACCACATGGTCAGCTCTGCTAGTCCAGGGAAGCTGCTTGCTGAGTGTGTGACTGGAGGCTGGGCTAGGAGGCTACAATTTGGATGTTAGGGTAGTTGTATAATCTACACCTTGAGCCCTGCACCCCTTTGTGGTGAGGGGAAATCCTGGGACCAACGCAGCCTGATTCCTGCTTGAGGAGGATCCGACAGCAGACAGCAGCCCCTCTGCAGTGACTGAGGAGTCCAGCGTCATCTTCAAACCTGAAGATCATTCATGGAGTTCATGAATGCACTGTCTTTTAGTCAGGGAATTTGTTTTGGGGACCCCCTACTCCCTGAACTGTGTCCTCAAGCCAGGGAGTAAGGGTTTGAGGATTTTATAACCTGCTGCTTATTATACTTGTGGAGGGATTCACCACCTCCTCCCACTTGTAGGTCCTTTGGGCTGTACTGAACCCAGTCAGCTACACTGCTAAACCACTGCAGAGAATTTTATAGGTCATCAAGGGCCCCAGCAAAGTACGCGTACCAACAGGACACCAATTTTACACTTGTTACATCTAGTCACGGGTATTTTCAGTGTGGGCACCGGTGACCCTAAAAATAGTGTTTCACCCTGTTATGTTGTATTTGTTGCCTGTTAAAAATATATTCAACACAATAATTATATTTATGTGTTGTGTTATTTCTTGGAAGTCTCCAACTATCTGGCAAGTAAGTGGGGATTACTCTGTAGTTAGAATTTTCCGCCCAAGCTGCCCTGGTGACCCTGCCAGGAAGGAGCGAGGGGGGTGGAGGCACCACCAAATAATTTAATAGAAAAAAAAAGAAAAAAGATTCACCCTGCTGAGTGGGTGGCAGGATCCAAAAAAACCCAGACCTGTCCATCAAAACCTGTAAGCAGATTGCCTTTAAAGGAGGTAACCAGGTGGAGAGGGGCGCTACATTGGAGGCACCGCTGGGATCCCGTCTTTTAAACTCAGACCTTATATACGCACCTGCTGTCTTCCTGGGAGATTAAGTACATTCCCAGTATGGATTACCAGAAGAGGCTTGTGTCTTGGTGTGAGCTGGAGGGGGCTGACCCTGAACGCCACTTCCTGCTCACGAATATACCCACTGAATGGGAAGTTATTAGCCAGTGGGGGCCTACTCATATGGGTAAGGGCAGCAAGATTAGACTCTTATTTTGTATAATGCCTTTCATACAAACTGTACCCCCAAACACTTCACAGAGTTAAATATACCCACAGAGTTATAAGAATAGAAGGAGAGTGTGATGGGGCATCCACCCCACACTGGCCTGTAAGGAGTATTTGCTGCATCAAGTTTTAATGCGCAATTCAGATGGTTTGGTTCATTTTGCTTAAATGATAGTGCCATCTAGTGTAATACTAGCATAAAATAATCCAGCCGTGTTACCAAATCCATTCTCCTTGATCTCATGTTCCACCTAAGGACCTTTCTACACTACACTTACAATTAAATCAAGCCAAGCATTTACTTTCAGACAAAGCGTACTGAGTCATGTAGGTACCCTGGACAATGCCTGTCATGCAGGGCAAAGAACTACAAAGATTAGGCAAGAAGAAGAATCTTTAAAAAAAATGTGAATGTCATGAAAAGCATCATATTGAGAGCCTGTGATGGGGTGCATGAGCCCCACACTGGTGAACTACGGGTTAATGAGCAGCTTTGGGTCCAGAAGGCCCTGTCCAGTCACCCCTGTTGGGCATGCTCACATTGGAGGCTGAGCTCAAAAGGGAGCAGCTCAGGGTAGTGGAGCAGTTGTGTGCTGCAAGCTTCTGCAGAGAAACTGCCAGGTCTCCACATGGTTGGGACCAGGTCCCACTGCCCAGCAGCCACAGGCCCTTCACCCCTGGGGGCCAGGACTGACAGGCTGTGACTGATAGAGGAAAACCCTCCAGAGCATGAACAGAGAGGACTCCAGGGGGAATCCAAATGCAGTCCAGTGGCGCCAGTGGAGGATCTGAAGCCAGGGTAGGAAATGGCCCAGGGAGCAGGCATGGGGGCAGCCACCCACCTGGCTGCACAGTTAAACTATTACTCACATGGCCCAGGGTCAGAACCCGGTAGAACAGGGAGGGCCTGGGTTCCCCTACCCCAACCATTGACTCCTACCACTGGGTGGTGTTGCCTGGTTCAGACTTCAATCCCCTGACAGAGCCTTAAATTAAAGTGCCTCATCTATCTATGGGACAGGCACTGCTCATGTAATCCTTGACCTCTTTGCTCACAGGTGCCAGCTGTGAGACAGACATCCATCCATCCACCTGCTAGAAAACTGACCGAAATCACCAACTCTATTAACATAGGTGACCAAACAGACATCAGATGGTAACAATTTATAGACATTGCCAATCTAGCCTTGATTAGAACTGTTAATCTGGAGGTGAAAGGCCCTGGAAAACCATTACTTATCCCCTGAGTCATAGAGTCCCTTAGTTATAAATAAAAACTGAGCAAAATGATAAAATAATAAAGATCATAATATCAATACGACATTTCTACTTAAATAAAATTTCCTCAGGGATAGTTCTGCATTCATATGTCTTAAGTAGCTAGACAGGGCCAATATTATAATTTTGATCAGAGTATGTTTCAAAGGGTTACTAAGAATAGTTTTAAGGGAAACTATCCTTAATTTCTTTCATTTGGAGAAAGGAAACCTCTTTACTGTTAATAAAATACACTTTATTTTGCTTTGTTATTGCTTTAGTTATTTTATATGGCAATGTTTTTTAATAAATGGCAATGTCTGTGGTGCCTTGGATGATAACATACATAGAGTCCCTTATGTATAGTATTACATAAGGTACCTTATCCAGGTTTTGTTGACAAAATGGCTGGAATTGGGCCAACAACATTGGTTTAAACATGCTTGTTCTCCGAACTTCTCTCTGTTTGGTGTGGGCAGGGCATGCTAGAACTGTGCTAGAAAAATGGTACTAGAGACTGTGGGTAGGTTTATGCCCGTATGCTAGATCAGTGGTGCAAACAAGTACATTTCAGAACTCATCTTCTCCTGGCTTGCCCCTTTACCACAAGTAAAAAGTGACAAGAAGATTCAGGACGCTGACTAAACATGTTCTGAGTATGATAGGAGAGACAGACCGAGGGAGAGGTCCTCCCCCTCACTTACCTTTTACCTTTAAAAAGCAAAGCACTGTAAAGGGGCCCTAAACGCCCTGGTTCCAGCCTGGGGAGGATTCCCCTGGTGTAGGCACTGTGGAGATATCCATAAGGCTGCCCTCTAAGGATCCCCTTGCAAGGTCTGGCATAGAAAGCATATCAGGGTTGGGGCTTGGGGCATGAACCTGAGTGGGGCCTTGGAACCCAGTGCTGTGGAGATTCTGGGAAGCTCTGTAGCCCAAAGAACACCCAGGAGGCTGCTGTAACTTACACAGGCCCCTGGGGCTAAGTTAGATCTGGGGCCTCTGCAGCTTCCAGAGCAGCCCAAGCACAAGAGTGTACAAAAGTGATCTTAAGTTAGCATAAGCCCCTATAGTAAGAGGGCGTGGTCACCCTTCGGGCCTGATGGGGAGGAATCACCGCCCAACCACTGGTGAGCGCAGCCAGGCCCGCCCTGCTGGAAGCAGATGGGTGTGTAAGGATTTATTTCTCTCTAGGCTGATCTGATCAGAAGATCTCGGGGAGCCTTACAATTTATCCTCCGATGAGTCCCCCTTTTTAGCCCATCTATCAGAGCTGACTCCAATGAACTCCACACACACACACACAAACATAAAATAAACACCACCACTTTATTTGCTAAAGGGAAAGGAAGGAAGGGAAAGGGGAATGGATTAATGATTCTGGAGATTCAGGATAACAACCCATATCCAGCCCAGGCAGCCCTGCCGGTAGGGTCCGTACCGGCAGGGCCGCCGACGGGGGGTGGGATGGGAGGAGCAAGGACATTAAAGCACTGCTGGAGCAGCGCTTAAAGGATGGTCCTTTGCCATGGCAGCGCTTTAACATTTTTGTCTCCTCCCCCCGCCCCGGTTGGTGGTGGGCACAGCAACGTTAAAGCGCTGCCACGGCAAAGGGCCCTGCAGTGCTTTAATGTCCCTGCCCCATTGTCCCTCCTCCCCTGCAGCCTCCGACAGGTGGGGCAAAGGGAGCAGTTGCCCTGGGGCAGCGGTTTAAAAGGGCCCGGGGCTCCAGACACCACTGCTATGTGTCCGGAGCCCCAGGCCCTTTAAATCAACACGGGAGCCCCGGGTGGTGTGGGCCAGGTGGCCTGAAAGGGCTGGTTGGCGGATGCTGACCCCCGGCCCCGCCCCTTCTGCCTGAGGCCCTGCCCCTTCTGGGGGCCAGAGCCCCCACCCCCTCCAGCCCGTACCGGTAAGTGGCCTAACTTACTTTCACACCTATCTGTGAAATCTCTGTAGTATAGAGTAAAAACACACAAGACCAGATGTCATGGTCCATGACTCATTTTTCATGGCCATGAATTTGGTAGGGCCCTAATTATAATGTTGTTATGGAATAAATTGATCTTTGTGAGTGCAACTCCAGTGAGTTACACAAAACTGAATTTGGCCTAAAGCATTTAGAGGGACCTGTGGGTAACTGAAACTATCCTGTGGTAGTATTCAGTAATAATGTTGATGCATATATTTCCAAGTAAGGACCTGACCTGGACCTCTTACCCATGTGAATAGTCCTACTGAGGTCAATAAGTAAGGCCTGTAGGATCAGGCCTCAACGCTTAGAGATCCTTATGCTTAGAGTTTGGGCAGAAAATATAATTTATTATATGTGCCAACATATAGTGATGTTGATGTTCCTGCTGTGGGGGAAAATCTCTTGAAAGAGTTTTGCATGATCATTCTTCATTAGTTTCCATAGAAACATCCACTATAGATGTTTTCTTTGTGGTTGACAAAACTGACATTTTCTGAAGGTGCTTTGCTGGTTTCTCATCTTTCTCGTGTGCTCCTTCTTCCTTTATGTCTGGATTTTTTCTTCACTACAAAATGACTGGCCAAGATAAATGAAAAATCTTAGCTTTGTCTTTTAATATATAGTATTATACTGCTTTTCAGAGAAGGGCAGAAAGTAAGGTTACAATAATATCCAGTATGTTGTGGTAACTTACTGTGAGATAATTGTTTAAAGATAGTTATGTTTTGTTCTCCACAAAGTCAGAAGTACGCAGTTCTGGTTTTAGGGCTTTCATTATTACTGTACATTTGTTTAATTTATGTTCTGCAATTTTCCATTACAAAATGTCAAAGAAACAAAATGATAAAGCTCACCTAAATATATATTATTTTTCAACAAAATCTATCCATTACCCATGAAATATATTTGCTTTGTAGGATATAAAATGGCCACCACAGTCCTGATAAAATAATTTATTCCAATGTTAAAAAAAAAAAAAGGATTACAATTGTGTATATTTTTTTCTCTGTCTTTTGGCTAAAATAAAGTTAAGGTTCAGATGAATATCTGATATGTCCTCTATGTGTGACTATGTTGTACCATAATAGGGAAATAAATTTGATCTAGTAGGCCATTTCTGTCCCTTTTATTCTATATTTGCTCATTCTACTGTATCATGACTGTGTTGTATGTGGAATTAGCATGTACTGTATATGATTATATATACATGGAACAGGCAGGTTCATGTTTACATCTCTGAATAGTTAAATTGTAGGATATTATTTTCATTCATCCAGGAGTTCTTCCAAATCTCTTCCAAGTATCCCTTGGAATTTCTGCCATTTTAGCTTTAGTCTTGGCACCCTCAGACCATACTTCAGGCCAAAGAAGGATGGACACTGTTTTCTCCAGTACCTACTATCATCAGACTAGAGTGAACAATAGAACAAGACCTAAAACTTTCAAAAGTGTCCACTAATTTGAGGTATCTGCATTTCTGGATGAGCATCTTGACCCTGATTTTCATAGCTGCAAAGCTAAAATGGCTCCCATTATCTTCATCTGATGTTGTAGATGAGTTCAACATTTCAGCAAATCAGATCCTGGATGTCTCATGCTGGGCACCCAACATTAGTATACACTTTTGAAAATGATGGGTTAAAAACTTCACCTATTGTTTAAAATGAGAATAATGATATTTACCTACTTTAGAAGGCTGTTGTGACAATAAATTAATTTATCATTCTAAAGTATGTAATCTCAGATTAAAAGTACTATAGACGTTCAAAGTAATAATGATTACTTAATTTCATGTATTGTCCATATTGCAAAATGAACTAGGACTGAAACAGATTCAGAATTATACTTTAGTATCTACTTTCTGGTCTATCTATGTCTCAGTGTTAATTAGTCCTAAAATAACCAACTATCCCCTGGTAAGAAAGTAAAACACCTGTCTTCCAATTAATAGTTAAAAACATGAGTATAGAACATGAGTTCCGTTAGGACAAATAAAGGTGATTCTGAAGCATTCCAAGAGAATAGCCTTAAACAAAAAGAATTCATTATATAGCATATATCTTAATGACAAACAAGATGGAGAGAGCAAGCTCATTATATAGGTTCTAAGTTTATATACCATTTAGGCTTGGCCAAGACACCCACTTTTGCTGTCTTTAAAGAGAAACCCTCATACCATAACAAACTTAATAACTGAGGGTCCAATTGTGACCCATGGTGCATGCCTAGGCAACGGACTAAGGGAGAGGGCAGTAAGATTTTTCCCTCTCATTTGGTGGGCTACCTTCATTCTGAGTCATAGTGCAGTGAGAGGTAAACATCAAAGGTGGCATGAAAAATAAATGGGGCACTGGACTAGAACTCAGGAGATCTTGGTTCTGTTGCTGGTTCTGCAACTGACCTACAGCATGACCTTGGGAAATCTCTGAGCCTGTTTCCTTTCCCACCTTTACTCAGTCTTGTAGATTAAAATCTCATTGTGGTAGGAACTGTACGTGACTATGTGCATATACAGTGTGTAGCACAATAATGGTCCCAGCCTATAGGTATTCCCATAATACAAATACTATTATAGAGGGAGGCAAGTGGGTGGCCATGGCAAGGAAAGGATGGAGCCTTGACTCTGTCTTCCCCACATGCCAGTGAACTCAGCTGTACCAGGTAAAGGACTGCCATAGTGAATCTCCCCCGGGAGCAAAAGAGAATCAGAGATCAAATTGTGACTCTTTGAATTCCAATGCTTATTACAAATGTTAATGTAAGAGCTTTTCCTTCCCGATCTCAGTTTTTAATTCTGCTTATCCATTGTGATGTAATTAGAGATGTGCATGACCAAAATCCCAGATATCAAAACATTTCTTATATTTGGAGTTTCAAAATTGAGGTCTGAATGAGGCTCATCTGTTATAAGTGACCATATGGGGGATGGCTCAAATTACTAGAAGTAGGAAATGACGTCTTTCACCTATACAGTGCTAGTTCCAGTTAGACTAAGGTTAATAATGACCAAAAGTTACTAATACATCTGATAAGCAAGCATCTCAACCAGGTTATGAAGAGAAAGCAGAAAGCCTTCAAGGAATGGAAGATGGGATGGATCTAGGGCCAGCCCTAGACCACATGGCACCCCAGGTGAGGAGCGTCTTTGGCACCCTCCCCCTCCGTTTGTTAAACTTTTGAATACCTTCTTTTTTGCATTTGTAGCCTATTTCATTACTTTGATGCACGATCTGCATGCATGATTTATCCATGTCATATAAGACAATAAATTTGCATGCTAGGATCTGTAAATCTGTATTTATTCATGCCATATATAAGCAAATAAAAAATTATTTTCCTCTAAGCTTATAGAAACTTTTTAATTTTAAGAATAACTGAGATCTACTAACATCAAGAAATTGAACTGTGCACCAGCATTGGGTGGACCAGTATTAAATAGTGTTACAGTAGGTGACAGCCTTAGAATTTTAACCCCTGGTCCTTTAGTTCACAAGGGACTTTTCTTGCCTCTGTCCTCGCAAACTGAAGCACAGAGTCAGAGATCCAAAGACTGGCCAATTGCATTTTCAAGCGATAAAATAGCTAGAGATGTCAGTCTCTCATTGGCCATCGTAGATCGAAGATATGTTTTAATGAGTCTGAGCTTCGAAAAGCTGCGCTCACCATTCATGACTGTGACCGGCAGCAGAATCCTCAAAGCTATCCACACATTAGGAAAAGTGTTCAAGTGGAACAGAGAGGTCTACAGTCTAGATAAGGGAAATGTTATTGTGGCAAATGCAAATAGTGAGGAGGTTTTTCTGGCTGGTACAATAATGAAAATGTCACACCTTTAGCATCAGAGGATCCTGAATGGATCCACAGTGAGATAGGAGTCCATCCACTTGATAGCAAGGAGGAGCCCTGAAATCCTGCCCTACTGAGGGCTGATTCAGTTATCCTCATTGAAATCAAGTAATACCTTTAAAAATATTTGAGTAGAAGAGTGGGAAAATAAATAAGCATGAATGGGAAAGGCATTCTGTTCCCTTCAGGAGCTTTCTGGCTGACAGCTGCCATAATAGCCATTGGAAGGCCCTGAAAGGGGTCTTTGAAGAATAAGATCTTCTTTCCTTTGGCCTGGGAGATAATAAGAGCTGGTTAATGAGGCTCTCAGAACCCCTGTGATGTGTTGTTATATTCAAGATGAGGATTATATTCAGATTTGCTCCATTTCTAGCAGAACAGACTGGTGATTCAACCCACAAATCAATGAATCCCTGTGGATCTGTGCGAGGCAAGGAACTTTCATATAGAGGCCCCTGGCTTATACTCTGCCAGTCTTCCTGCTTCTCCAAGGAACTTTGCTACCAGGGGTTCCTCTGGCTGACTGTTGCTGTACTTGAACCTCCTCAACGGGGTTGAGGGGATATTCCATAGTGGGCAGAAGAGCAACCAATGCAAGCAACAGGTTAGTTTTCAGCAGTCATTTGCTCTCACAGGGCAAACAAGTTTTGAAGAGGGAATATGCCATGTGGAACAGAACACCCGTTTCCCACCTTTTCCCTACCTGTGGAAATGGATTCCTTTGGAGAATCTTCTATGGGGCTGAGGAGAATGGGAGAACATGCAGGGGAGCCACTTCCCTGCACCTTCCCTGACTAGATCCACAGGTTTCAGCACCACTCCAAATATAGTGTGCACAGGGGCTCTGAATTTTTATCAGGTTCAGTGAAATACGTAACTTTTAAAACTTTCCTGACTAAAAATTGATGGCATGCAATTGCTGATTAGCAACCAGGAATACCTGAGTTCTAGTCCAAAGGCAGGCCACTAACTGACTTTGTTGCCTTGGGAAAATCAGTTTATCTCTCTGGGCCTCAGTTTCCAACTCTAGAAAACATGAGCTTAATAATACTTACCTGCACCACAGCGGTGTATGAGGATTAATGCTGCACACATATTGACTAATTATCAATTTATGAAGAGCTACATGAGCTTCATATTAATTTCTTTAAAAATGGATGTACACCTGTACCCCGATATAACGCGACCTGATATAACACAAATTTGGATATAACGCAGTAAAGCAGCGCTCCGGGGGGGCAGGGCTGCGCACTCCGGCGGATCAAAGCAAGTTCGATATAACGCGGTTTCACCTATAACGCGGTAAGATTTTTTGGCTCCCGAGGACAGCGTTATATCAGGGTAGAGGTGAAGTAACAAAAGATGGTTGCAAAAAATTGGTATATTTGGTTGTACCACACACATGCTATTAATGAGGCACATGATCTCATTGGTGCGTGCTGTGGAATAAAGACATCTGTAGTAAATTATTTGAAAAGGAGGCAGCAATCTCCCTGTGGGGGTTGCAAATGCCTATAGGACATAGTCTTATCTGGAGAAACAATGTAGGAAGATGTGCTCATGGGTCTCACACTATTAAAAAAAGGGGCATGATAAGAAACCAGTGTGGAGGAGTCTGTCACAAGGAGACATATGTTGTATGATCCTCCAGGAAAATCATGAGAACAGTAGAACTAACTTTACAAGTTTTGTGTGTGAAAGAAGCATAGCAGAAGAGGGAAGAGGCCTACTCAGTCACATCAGTGTGCAACACACATCACCAAAATAGAGGGAGCCAAGGAGAAGCTGCTGAGGAGGTCAAGTTAAGATGGTCCAGAGTTTTAGTGGTATGAGTTTTTATGTGTAGATAAGAATGGTGCTGTTGGATACAATTATGTGGCATTTTCCCACCCATACTATTTCACATTCTACATCTTTCACTAGCCAGACAATGGCTTTAAAGACTCCTATCCCATGGCATGTTGCGGCACAAGTTTCCTTTCTTTATGCCATCACAGTTTCTGTTGCATCTCACCTTCTCTCTAAGCCTTTTGCACTACTTTTTGTTGGAGAGGAACATACGGTCTAAATGATTATGATCCATATAAATCACAAAGACTAAAATTTCACTCAAATGGATCAACTATTTAGTTGTCCCACTTAAAGATAATAAATCACAGCAGCGCCAGAAACCTTTTAAGGAATAAAAATTGTTGATTACAAAGCTATTGCTCACCTCGAGAAATCGGAAGAAATCTTCACAATGTCTACTAATGAAAAAAACTTAGAATGCAGCAGGAAATAAACAGATCAACTTGCATAATATGTAGAGTCTTTCACATTAAGTAAATTTACAGTATGAACTTTCAACCTAATGTTATTTATACAAGAATCAAAACAAGTATAACACATACTATATACCTATTATATGCAGTAAGCCTAATCATTAGAACAATTTTGAAAGGTTTACAAGATTACAAAGAGATAGAAATTCTCTTGAATATAAAAACACATCATGATGGGTTCTGAGAGCCTTATTAAGCCATTTTTGTTATGTCACAGGCCAAAGGAATGGAGATCCATTTCCCTGACTCTTCAAAGACCCCCTTCAAGGCTCTCCAGTTGCTACTGTGGCAGCTGTCAATCAGAAGGGCACAGATCCTCAAAAGCAGGGCTGCCCAGAGCGAGGGGCAAGTGGGGCAATTTGCCCCAGGCCCTGGGCCCCACAGGGGCCCCGTGAGCCCTGGTCTGGCAGCGGTCCGGGTCTTTGGCGGCATTTTGGCGGCGGGTCCTTCAGTGCTGCCGAAGATGCGGAGTGACTGAAGGGCCCCCCGCCCCCGAAATGCTGCTGAAGACCCGGACCGCCGCTGGGTGAGTACAAGCGCCGCAGCTCCCCTGCTTTGCCCCAGGCCCCCTGAATCCTCTGGGTGGCCCTGCTCAAAAGTATTTAGGTGCCTATCTGTCTCCTTAGGAGCCTAAGCCCACTGTTTAGGCACCACTAACATTTTCAAAACCACCACTCAGCTGCCGCCTAACCCCATAGGTGCCTCAGTCTCCTAGGAGCCTAAGTTTCTGCCAGTCGGCATTTGCTGTCACCTAAGTCCTGACACCATCCCACAGTAATGAACAGCTCCAACCATTAGCTCATGCTAAAGCCCAGGAGGTCCCTAAGTGGGATTCTCAAACTAGCCAGAGGATTGTCTATTTTGCCAGTTGGACCTGATCCATAGGCATGCTCTGACCAAGCCTAAGACCTGATGCCTGTCAAATCCTGCAGCAGGAGGAATGTAGGCCACCATTACATGGGGGGATAGCACAGCACTTGCACAAAAGGCTGAGCTGGGAGCACAGGAAAACATAGGACAAGCATGAGGGAAGTACTGAGCAGGAGACTGAGAAAGAGATGGTTTTGATTACTAGGGCAAGGGCCAGCCTGACTTGGAGAGGGTTTGCAGGAGAGGGTTTGCAGCTGAGGATCCTGAGTGGATGGAGGTGCCTATTTTTGGCCCATCAGCCAAGTGCACCAGGCAAGCTGCCTAGGAGCCTATACCTTCTCCTCTTTCTCCTCAGAATTTCACGCGGGCTCGTTTGGCTGCTCCCCATTCAGCTTGCTGGCTTCTGAGGATCTCTTTCCTAGGCACCTAACTCTCCCCATTCCTTGTATGGGGAGCCTGGGTGCCCAGCTTGGGGCTGAAGATTCCACTAGGTGGCGGGCCTCCCTGGTGTTGGGTGTTACAATGCTGAGTGGAACAACACCTAAATACCTTTGAGGCTCTGGGCCAGGTTCCTGAGGAGAGCAGAATGCCTTTCCCAGTCACATTTATTTCCCTGCTCTTCAAGTCAAATACCATTAAAATTGATACTGTACATAAAATTCTTAAAATGCCAAAATGTATCTAAAATGCTTCACTAAACATAATCACAGCATCTGTGAAGAATTCTTGTCAATTCATTAGTGCAGCAAATGGTATATTTTCTCTACTTCTTCAGTCTCTACAATTTGGCCAGATGGGCAAAAGTGTTAAAAAGAGTTGAAGTGCTGCACCTATTTCTTTATATGAAATATCAGGTATCAGACCAGCTCATGATCAAACAAAAAGAAATTACTTCAGTGCATTTGAATCTTAATACCTCAAAGGCTTCTTAAAACATAATGTGGCAAATCCTTCACTTTGCCCCTGCTACTTGGTCATCACATATTTTAAGATGAGAATATGTCACTGCGACACTGCTGAGTAATTTTATTCCAATATGGCTCATGCAACTGCAGACCTCAATTTGTCATTTTTATCTGTGGTCATATATAATGCTGCTAGCCTCTAAATTTACTCAAGAGTCCACTGGACATGTTTTTAGGTCTCTAATTGTCTTTATCTATCTGCACAGGCGTCGACTTTGTCCTTTCCCCAGAGGGTTCTTGACCCCCTGCTCTGCCCTTCAGACCCCGCCCCCACCCCTGCTCCTTCCCACCCTGCATCTTCCAGCCCCGCCCCTGCCTCTCCCCCTCATTCTGTCCCTCCCCCGAGCACGCCCTGCCCTCTCTCCTCCCCTTCACCCCAGCACCTCCTGCACGACACTAAACAGCTGATCCGCGGTGGGCGGGAGGCGCTGGGAGGGAGAAGGAGGTGCTGATCGGCAGGGCCCGCCGGTGGGCAGGAGGTGCTGGGGGGAAGGGGGAGAAGCTAATGGGGGGCTGCCGGTGGGTGCTGAACACCCACCATTTTTTTCCTGTGGGTGCTCCAGACCCAGAGCACCTACGGAGTTGGCACTTATGTCTATCTGCAAAGCCATATCATAATCTGTCAATTTTTTTTCCAGGTGAGGTTCTGAGCTCTTGGAGGGGGCAGTGCTTCTGGAAGTTCCTATAAACAGGAAACTCTGGTATAGTTTAGATGAACTTGAAATATTTTTGCTGTTCCACTTAATATAAAAATTCCACAAGCCGGATAGTAGTCTAGAAATGAGGCTCTAGCAGCTGAACTCTAATGCAAGTAATGATCCAAAGATAACTATTGACACTGCAACCATTTCCTTGAATCAATTTGATAGTAATACATATCCTCTTGCTGTATAGATCTTTGCAACAATGGCTTTAAAAATTTGTAGTGCAGCTTGAGGAACATCAACAATGAGTTTTTAAGTGAAACTCTCAGCTTTTTTTTTTTTTTTTTTTTTAAGTTTTTCATTCTCAGGGTTGCAGAGAAAGTCTTGAAAATGTGAATTTAGTATTGTCAGTCACAGACATCCAAGAATCATGAGTCTGGCCCCCCAAATTATGAAATTGTCTTAAAAATCATGTGATTTTTTTAAATGTAATAATAAATGTTAAATAAATAAATAATATTTTTTGTGTTTTTTATTTGCCTTTTGTTTTATGAGCCTTTATTGTTCACTTGTCACACTTCCATGCTTTTCTTTGTAATCACGAGGGCTAGAAACTTACTTTTTTAATGAAAGTAGAGAGTTTTGCATAATCACACTTGTCTCCAGGACCACTGGGCTTAAATTAAGCAAGACTTATAAAACTACGAGAGCTGGCAATACTGGGAATCCTAACGCCTCAAAAACCAGAAGACAGAAAGAATACAAAGGCCCATATCCTCTAAGGTATTTAAGCACCTAATTCCTTCTGAAATCATTGGATTTAGGCAGCTAAATGCCTGTGAGGATCTGGGCCAAAATGTATTATTTTTTAAATCTTATGCTATTTAAAATAAACTCATGATTTTTTTTATGACATATGATATGTTAGAATGGGAAAAGGTACT
The DNA here is from genome assembly GCF_013100865.1 of Trachemys scripta elegans. Taxonomy (NCBI): domain Eukaryota; kingdom Metazoa; phylum Chordata; order Testudines; family Emydidae; genus Trachemys; species Trachemys scripta. The sequence continues at coordinate 63,427,928 of NC_048298.1, forward strand.
GAGAAGGGCAGCAAAAATGATGAGGGATATGGAACAGCTTCCATACAAGGAGACATTAAAAAGATTGGGATTATTTAGCTTAGAAAAGAAACCACTAAGAGGGGATGGTATGGAGAATGGTGAATTGTTATTTAGCCCTTCACATAAGAACATGGGGTCACCCTATGAAATTAATAAGCATCAGATTTAAAACAAACATAAGGAAGTACTTCAGACTATGTGGAAAGTGGAACTCCTTGCTGGGGACCTTGTGAAGGCCAAAAGTATAACTGGGTTCAAAAAAGAATCAGTTAAATTTATAGAGGTTAGGTCCATCAATGGCTTAGCCAAGATAGTCAGGGAGGCAAACCCCATGCTCCAGGTGTCCCTGAATTTCAAACTGCCAGATGCTGGAACTGAATAACTGTTGATGGGACGCATCACTCAAAATTGCCCTGTTCTTTACATTCCTTTGAAGCACCCGGACCATTGGTCTGATGCATAATGGCCATGCTTATAATTTTAGAATGCCTGATCATGGGCAATTTCATTCCGTCATATGGAGGTTCTTGTACCAGGCCTCATCACTGTAGGATCTGAGCACCATCGAGATATGATGAGACTAATGGCTATCGCATTTGGTTCATTTGCTCTCTCATCCCCTGGCATACTCCTCTCCCCGCTCGTGTTTGACTGTAGGCACCGTTATTGCAACTGAATCCACACGTGCCCACCCGAATGCCCAGGGCTCCTTGCAGACGATGGATCCTGCTGCCTGCGCCCAACCAGTTACACGATTAGGACTTTAGCTTCAAAGCCCTCTGGGGCAGGATCTGTCCCTGACTTGGAGTCTGGGCAGACCTCCACCACCCCAATGGGGCGCCAGGCTAGGGCTTGCGAGCACCGCAGAATTCTGATTCTAATGGTGGGTCACCAATCCCACCCCTCCAAGAGTGGGGGAGCCTGGTCAGCGAGCAAACCCCGAACCCGCGTGGGGTGACACGCTCCCTGACTGGGGGAGGGGGCGCTGAGAGAAACTCCCCAGCAGGCCTATGTGACACCCACTCCCCTCGCCTGGCGCGGGCTCAGGCGCATCCTCTGAGGGCAGCAGTGGTAGCTGCTGCATTAACCGGAAGTTCCCCTTCTCCTTCCGGAAGTGATGTTAGCTCCCTCTCACCCTCGGCGGCGGCTCTAGACCCGGGCGCGGCGGGTGACGGAGGCGGCGGCCCGAGGAGCGGGCGGGATCATGGCGGACGGCGTGGACCACATAGACATCTACGCCGATGTGGGCGAGGAGTTCAACCAGGTACGCGCGGGCGGCACCGGTTTCTGCGCCGCCCGCAGGGCCGCGCGGCGGGGAGGAGGCGCCGCCGCCGCCGCCATTGTTGGTGTAGGCGCCCGGCCGTGGGTTTCCCGCGGAACGCTAGGCCGCCAGCGCAGGCCGCATGCGCGGGGCCCGGCAGCAGGGGAAGAGGGGAGGTCGCGCCCTAATTCCGAAGGGGGTAACGGGCCTCAGCCCGGAGAGCGAGAGCGGCCTGCACCGGGCGCCTGCCACCGCAGCCAGCCGGCCCGCTGCCTCATGGCGCCGCCCCCCTCCGCCTTGTGGGTGCGTGCGCGGGGGAGAGACTGTAACGCAGCCAGCAACAACCCCCCCATCTCCCCACCCCGAGGGACCGTAACACACCCAGCAACAACCCCCCATCTCCCCAACCCGAGAGACCGTAACGCACCCAGCAACAACCCCCCCATCTTCACATCCCCCTCCCTGAGAGACCGTAACGCACCCAGCAACAACCCCCCCATCTCCTCACCCCCGAGAGACCGTAACACACCCAGCAACAACTCCCCCCATCTCCGAGAGACCGTAAGGCACCCAGCAACACCTCCCTCATCTCCATATCTGCCTCCCGAGAAACTGTATTATACAACCAGCAACATGCTGCCATCTTTGTATCCCCCAAAAGACTGTATTATACACCCAATAATAACCCCCCCATCTCTACATCCCTCGAGAGACTGTAGCGCACATTCAGCAACTGCTCAATATCCCTAAAGAGAGACTGTATTATACACCCAGCAACAAATGCCCTGCCCCCACATCTCTGTATCTCCCGAGACACTAACCCACACAGCAACTGGGGTGGTGGGGCTTGGGCTTTGGCCCCCCTGCCTGGAACGGTGGGGCTCAGCGGGCTCAGGCTTCAGGACTCCCCCCCCACCCCCTGCAGGTTGTGTAGAATTTTTTGTCTTCAGAAGGGGGTCATGGTGCAATGAAGTTTGAGAACCCCTGCTCTAGAGCAATACCTAACTCCTTTATCCCCATGGAATGAGAGCAGCTGTAACACAGATACAGAGCATTGTCCCCTCTTGTCTCCATAGGGAGAGGTTGTAACACACACACAGCAAGGCCTCCTGTAGCCACACAGAGAGAGATTGCAACTGTAGCACACACACAGAGCAGTGGCCTCCAGATATCCCCAGAAAGAGTAGCTTTAATACAGATATAACAGACAGAGAGAGTAATGCCCCCGTATTCCTGTAGAGCAGGGGTTCCCAAACTTGCTTTGCGGCTTCCCGCAGCTCCCATTGGCCGGGAATGGTGAACCATGGCCACTGGGAGCTGCGAGCGGCCATACCTGCGGACGCTCAGGTAAACAGAGTGTCTTGCGGCCCACCAGGCGCTTACCCTGAACAAGCTGTGAACCAATTTTGGAACCCCTGCTATAGAGTGATTGTAACACACAGAGCAACAGCCCTCTGGGTTATTGACAGATACATATAGCAACAGTCCCTGTAGAGAGAGCAACTGTAACACACAGAGCAATATCCCCCATCTCAATAGAAAGAGGGGCTGTAACAGACAGCAAAACTCCCACCAACTCAACCTGAGAGACTGTAATATACACATAGCAACAACTCCCAGCTCCATATCCCCAGAGAGAGAGAGAGAGACACACACACACACACACAAACAACCCATCCCCAGAGAAACTATAACACACAGCCAAATCTCTCCCATTTCCATATTGGAAATCCACTTATCCCTTGAAGGTCTGTAAAACACATGATTCCCACCAGCACCAAAGAGGGGGTAGAGATACTGTAACATATGCATGAAAATCCTTAGTCTACAGCTGGATAAAGAAACCATAAAACAAGCATGATTTCTTGCCTTATCCAAGGTCTCCTCGTAGGAGAAATTAAAATGTGGCAAATTTATCAGCCAGAGGGAAGGAAACTGTAAAATATGCACTGCATTTTCTTGCACACTGCAGAAATTAATAAATAAATATTAGGAGAGAGACTTGGACTAAGCAAAACTTGTCCAGTGAGTCTCCGGAATGTGAGAGTTGGCCCAGTCCTGAGACACTTGGGGTATATAGATTAACAACCCTTTTTGCCTCCTAATGATAGAGCTTTGTGGAAACACATCTACTTTTTTCCTTGTATTACAGCCAGTTGATTTTCAGCTGTTTACTCTTATAGTTCTTGCTTTTTCTCCTTTTTCATTCATCTCAAAAAGTCTACTTGCCCTTACCAAAATTCATGTCATGTTCTTATCAGGTTTGCTGTAATCTAGTTACCAGCTGTATTTACGTCAAATGGGCTCTGGCATTACCCTAGGTCATCATACCCCAGATTGCATTGTTTCTGCCCCCACAGCATGAGAAATTAAATAAAGTGGCCACCCTCCTGCAGACACTTCCAGACCTGCAGAGCTACTAATGCTCTGCAGTTGGCACTTGAGCACATCTTTTAGCAGGGGGAGGTTGTTGTGTGTCAGAGAGGGAAATAGAGAAAATGGGGGATGATGGGGCAAGAGAGAAATAGATGATTGTATTGGGGAAAAGTTGTTTTATTTGGGTGGTGGATAGAAAAGGAACAGAAGAGTGATTATCACATGTTTAAATAAACATTTAGACATTTGCAATTTCTTTTGTTCCCCCAAACAAAATAAACTATAACAGCAAAAGGACTTTTTTGTTGGTGTATCTGCTTCTACAGGCTTTTTGCCAGCATAGGTTGGTTGAAATGTGGGACTCCTCCTCCTCTCTTTACTCCCCCCCTCCCCCGATGTAGCTATGCTAACAAAAGTAGGTAGATTAAGCGTTCGTTTTGACTGTCATCTTTCTTTTTCTGGCAGATTTTTTTCTTCCTTGCTGTAAAATGTTATTTTCCCAATGGTTTTACCTCTGGTGATGGTGTTTCAAAACCTCTCTAGAAAAGCACTTGAAGTTTGTGACGTTGTATGTAACGTTTCAGTGAAGAACTCCATGGAAAGCAGTCATGAAACTTACCGACCAGTTTCCACTGTGTGCTTCTGATCCCAATAAAGTGGCAAATGTCTAGAATGCTGTTCGATTTTATTCTGTGTTTTCTGGATAGTACATATCCTCCCTTACATTAGGAAAAGGTTACAAACATAATTGCGTACTACTTTCTTTCTTAGCATCTAATTGAGTCAACAGTGCTCTAATAGACACTAGCTACAAACAGATCTGCCAAATGAAAAGCAAAGTATTAAAAAACAAAACAACCATCTCTGTTAAGTCTGAGATTTCTTTTAATGTGGTAGTAATCCTGGAAATTTCTGCTGTGACTAATTAGAGCTGTCTCTCAGGCTTCTGGCAAGCTGCCACATGGCCTAGGTTGTTTGTTTTCTCTTTGCTCCAAAAATGCACACAAACCATTGCTGCGCAATTGCTTATGGGCCTACAGTAAATTCCAGAGATGTAGTGGGGTTCAGGTTGTTAACTCACACCTGCCAAAGATGGTCCCAGGCACGCAACTCCCTTAGCCAACTGATAATCTTGTTAAGGATAAAGATCTGGTAAACAAATGAAATTGAGATAATAAAGAGGTTCTCCCCAACAATGTTTAGTCATTTTGTCTTATATTGACTACTTAGCATAAACACACTCCAGAATACTAGGCCTTTGAATTGTCATCTTTGTGTAATTTTTTTCTAAGCTCCATTTTTGGGGCTTTGTTCATCTCATTACAACTTTTAATTCATTCTTGTTTGCATTTTTTGACCTTGTCACAATGCTCATTTTACTTCCTCAGACTTTGCTTATTTTTTTACCTTTCAGACTGCCTTTCTTATAAGGTAGGTAGTGGCAGTTGGACAGTAATATTTTTAAATGGAAAGGTGGCAAGGAAAATACTGAGCACCATCTTATTCACTTTTCCATTTCAGTTCTTCCAGATGTGAAGTACTTCTGATTATCATTCTTTCTTCTACTACAGTAGTGCCTGGGTTGTCCTAATTGGGATTGTGGCCTCGTTGTGCTAGGTGCTATAGAAATTTATATGAGGTGGTCTCTGACCCAAAAATCATACAAGTGGCACGATCAGGGTGATGACTGGAAAATCTGTTGCAGCCTCAAAGTGGTTAGCATTAGTCAGTTCTCCTCTGTAGCAAGCATTTTACACAGGAGCCAACTGCAAAGGGAACAGCTTGCTATTGTATAAAGTGTTATGCTGCTGCTGTTGGTTTAGATCACCCCAATGCTACAGGAGCCACTAGTTTAGGATGGGGACTGAGAAATCCTGAAAGGGCTTGTGAATCCATTAAGTAAAGGGCAACTCTACTTATACCCAAGTTATTTCATTACATACCTCTCATTTGTATCAGACACATAAGACTTCAGTTATGGTGAGCCACATCACTTTCCCTTGTCCTTGGCTTCAGGATTCCATACTGCTCCCCCCCCATGCTGGTTGTCAGATCTCCTCTTCCACCCTAGGCTGCTTCGATTCTATATATACACTATGGTGCTACTGTAGTTTTGATGCTGTCAGTTCAAGTACCATAATAAAACAAACAGTAAGAATAAAGACCTCCCATCTGAATACCCCCACAAGGAGTCCAGTCCTGGGTGTACATCCACACATAAGCCCCAGCCACGTTTGAATGAATGGCTTTGCGACCTATTGAACAAGGTGCAACATCACTCAAATTTGGCCCTACTGCTTCTCCGTCATGATGAGCACATGCGGGTGTTTGTAGAGGTGTCCACAAGGTAGCGTGTGGTGGGGTTAGAGGGTAAAGGTGCCATCAGGACAGAGTTGTTAGTAGTGTCCTTTACTCTCCAACATAGGTTGGATACGCCCCTCCTCCCCAAGCCTTCAGTCCAGGATGTGTGTGGGGCCTGAGCCTCTGTGCCCTGAGTTGGCCCCAAATTGGAGACCCTTAGAAGCCCTGTGAAGGGGCTGGCACTGCTGGGGCTCCCCTGTCCTGCCATCGAGCTCTTTGGGAGGCATAAGTCCCAGCTCCCACCTAGCCCCACTTACTGGGGCCTCCCCAAACTGGTTCCCCAGCACAGTTGTGCTGCTGAAGAAGGCAAAGTCTTTGAGGTTGTCTTCCTCATACATCACCATAGCCCCATCTCATGCACTACGTTGCATCGCTACTCACCCAAGTTTTTCTTGGTTGTCAACCAAGGTCACAATACTAGTCACTCAAATTTGCCCTGGCTGCCCCTCCACCATGATGGAGGAGGGACACTAAAAGTTGCACTGAGTATTAAAAGTTACAGTTTCTGCAACACAGTCACAGCCCACAATTTTCTTACTGTCTTACTTATAGTCAGCCTTGTCTGACCTTCCGCTTTCCTGTAAGCCTGTGGTTCGCTACCTTCTCTTGATGTTAAAACTGGCCATGGAGAGAGACCTGAACTGTTAGTGAGAACTGTAATAATGTTCTTTCCTGCAAAATTCAGATATATTTTGGGGAGTGAAGGGGACTTCTTTTGTGTGTACATGTGCTTTCTTTTTTCAGTTTTGTGTATACAGTAGAGCCTCGGAGGTATGAACACCAGAGTTATGACCTGCCTTGTCAACCATACACCTCATTTGGACCTGGAAGTGTGCAATCAGGCAGCAGCTGGGGGAGGCAAATACAGTACTGTGTTAAACGTAAACTGCTGAAAAAAGGGGAAGTTTAAAAAAAGATTTATATTTGTTTCATTTAAATTGATGATTAAAAGCAGCATTTTTCTTCTGCAGAGTAAAGTTTCAAAGCTATATTAAGTCAGTGTTCAGGTGTGAACTTTTTGAAAGAACAGCCATAACATTTTGTTCAGAGTTATGAACGTTTGAGTTACGAACAACCTCCATTTCTGAGCTGTTTGTAACTCTGAGGTTCTAATGTACATAGACAATGCTGCTATCATCATAACCTTTCTAGTAAAATCTCCTCTAATAAGCTTTGGGTAGCCTCACTAGAATGCCATCACTTTGCCTTCAGGGTGTTCAATTCAGACTCTTTTTCCTGGTAGCCTTGGAAAACAAGTATGCACTCATTTATACTTTCTGACATTCTTTACTGAATGTCTTCACCTTGTTTCTGCCCCTATGATTCCCTTTTCAGAGTTTTTACACCCTAAAATCTGTCTTGAAGAGTTTTCTGTGGTGCAGTGTGTTGGGCTATATGGGAGGGAGAGTACAGTACCTATAAAACAAGGGACAACTGTGGTTGAGAGAGGCATAACCCATTGGGCACTAAACATCTAATCAGAGTTGCATATTTACTAAATAAATGTTTTACAATGCCAACTAATGGTAAACTGCTGTTGGTGTGAACATTGTTTAAAATTTTCTTGCTAAACTATGACTACGGTGGGCACATGGTAGTTTCTTTATGTTCTCAGTAGGTTAAATTCAGCTGACATTTTTCCAAAAGCTGAATTATGAAATTAAAGCAGGAAGCTGAGTTTCATCTTTAGGAGAAGAAGTTATGGTCCTTCCTATAGTAGAGATGAGATTTCCAGGTAAGCTGGAGAGCATGAGGGTGAGATTGTCTTTGTGTGCTTTAGTGCCTCAAATTGAAGGAACTGTTAAGGGGAAAGGGAAGGGGAAAAAACTTCAGTAGTATTTTCTCTTTGACCTTGATTCTGCAGTGGTTGGTGGATGCAGCAGGTCACTATCACAGTTTTTTTTCTGCAGCAGAGCCTGGTGGCATATGTATAGTTACATTTGTGAATATGTACTATTTTTGCATTTTGTGTCTGAACATTTACATATATAGATGACTCTGGTCTTTTACAGAAGTAATTAGAAGATAAACTTGAAAACAAGAAATAGTTTTGAGACATACACACAGTTGAATAATAAAAGTAATTAGACAGGATGGCTAACTTATGCTGAGCATACAAGAGACTACTATAGTGTTATTAAGTAGGTTTTGAGCCAGCTGGTATTTAAATAGCCCCAGGCTCCTTGTAGTTATGTAGTCCATGGGAACATGAACTTTTTAAAAGAAAAAACACTCTTCTGAAATCTGTTAGCTATCACGTAACAGCACACTATGGCTTTGCCTAGCACCCTGCTGCAAATTTTTGGACGCACTGGTTATCTTTCTGACTTCCTCCAGAGAGCACAATGGAAACTGAAATAGAGAAAATGAATGGGGTAAATTCTGTACGCTTTTTAAGGATTTAGATTGGTTTACAGATAAAGATGTTTGCTTTAATATTAAGATAAGGTGTGTAAATCAAATATGGCTTATTGAAAAATAATTTCTTTGAATTTGGCAGGCAGTTCACCATGTTATTAAGGTTTTGCCCTTGCTTGTAAGGTCTTGGGCAGAGACTGCCTGTTACTGCGTGTACGTACAGCACCTATCACAATGGGGCCTCAGTCCCTGTTGGGCCATCTAGAGTAGATGCTACCATAACACAGACAATAAAATAATATTGAGATATGCTCTTAGCTACAAGTGGATTTTTCTTAGTTATTCCACTTGTACATAATTTGGCCACTTTCTCAATTTTGTAACGTAATATTCTCCATATGTACTAATGTGAGCTGAAACAGTTGGATGTATGATGTAAAGTGCAAGAACCTACAAGTCTTGCAGGATCCACAAAATTTTGTCCATCATCTTGGATGGTTCTCTTTGAGGAGGGAGTTATCAACTACTCTATTTTAGTAGCATCAAAAGGGCTTTTCTTTTGTTAAAGCTTATTTGAGTGTATATACACCAGTTTTAAGTACATGAAGCTGTTTCAGAAGCTTTAACATCTGAGGATTCATTCCCTCCCCTGAAAAAAGATTGATACTGTATTGGTTGTATATGACTATACAGATCTTTCTATTTGTGATCTTTCAGGACCCGCAAATCCTTTCCATAAAGTAACAACACTGTGTGTGCATCAATAGTTTGTATACACATTAAGATGAGTTAAAAGAAACAAAAACAATAGTGGAAACTTAGATATTTGCCTCAGTTCTTCCCCCTCTCTCCCCCTCCCAAAAAAACCCTGCAGCACATTATATTTGGGGGGGGAGGGGTTTCACTTATTTGTGTGAATGATTTTTCTATTCATTTTTCTGTTAACTTGATTAATGACTATGGGTAACAGAATGTGCACAAAAATAGCAAATCCCATAGCTCTTCATACAATCTACAGTAATTGGCCAGTGGTAATTCAAAAGAATCTGTAAAGACTGTCATCTAGACGGCTCTTCCATATAGATCCATAACGAAGTCCTTGTGATTCTGTATGGGAATAGGGGTCTATCTGCATAAAGCAGCTTGCAGCTTTGAGTCCTAAAATGAGACACATTGAGCAAGGGCATGTGAAATGGCAGGTTTAGAAAATATTAAATGAAATAATGTCTTGCTTGTTGTCCTGCATGGAGGCTAAACCACTGTGCCTCGTCTACACAGGAAGACAGTTTTTTCTTTCCCTGTCCAGCTCATTCTTGTGTTTGCCCTTATTTCTTCATTCTCTGTTCAGTCATGTGAATGTGGTGGTAAAATCCTATTCTAGAAAATAAGGGGGAGGGAGGGGAGGAGAAAGCTGTTTTGTTTGAAAAAACAGAGAGGGAATGGTATGTTAAAAATAGTAAAGCAGCAAAAATTCCTAGATTTTTGTCAAGCATTTCTTAGATTACATCTCTACCCCGATATAATGTGACCTGATATAACTCGAATTCGGCTATAACTCGGTAAAGCAGTGCTTTGGGGGGGCGGGGCTGCGCACTCCGGCAGATCAAAGCAAGTTCGATATAACGCGGTTTCACCTAGAACGTGGTAAGATTTTTGGCTCCCGAGAACAGCGTTGTATCGGCTAGAGGTGTATTTTATTTAATATTATCTAAAAAGTCCTAGTTATGATCTGGAATTAACATATAATTGAATTGAAGGGAAAAGGATGGAATTTCATATCTCTGTTGCTACTGGTATGGTGGGCTGAAATTTTTTCTACAAAACTGATTTAAGGGGCAACATTGTGTTGATAACATTTTAATTGGAAATCTTAGATTTTTGAAGAAAGGAAAAATGTCATATGATAATAGAGTTGCAGCATCTATGTAACTTTTTGTATTGCATGTGTAATCTGGCAGTCTTCTTGGTATTGGGTTACAATAACATGGGGATGTTCTAAAAACACATTTGATGATTGGCTTTATTATCCTGTCTGTCATGGAATACAGCAGTCATGCCTTAGAGATGTTTTAGAGGTGAATGGGAATGCACTGTGACTACTCTAATAATTTCAGTTCCAAGACCAAAGTGCTTAGGTGAACAACAGCTGTCTCGCCTCTCGGACCATCCCCTCTGGAGTTCCAGGAGACTTAATTCTTCTCGTTCACCCTGTTTAACATCTCTGCAAAGTTCTTCTTTTGAGTGATTGCACTGGTGTGTGTGGTCCCAGTGTACTGGAGCCCAGAGAGTTTTCTGCAGCAGTACGCATAGGGATGGCACATTCTTATGGCCCCTCTTGTAGCTGTATACGTTGCCGCTGCCCTGACCCCTCAGTTCCTTCTTTGCCAGTGGCCTGAGCTCCCTGGGCAGTTTGCCTCACGATTCTTCTTCTGTGTAGTCAGTGAGTTTAGTTCTACCTTTCCTGTGAATAGAGAGACCAGGTGAGTGACATAATATTGAATCAACTTCTATTTGTGAGAGAGACAAGCTTTAGCAGTTAATATCCAGTAGTTGTTTCTTTTATTTTATCTGTTATTTTAGTAATTAGTCTTTGATGCTAGGGACTGATGGAATGCAGCGCTCACTGGGGTTTTAGCACTGCCTGTTGCATGGGTTGTCTGTCCTGATCGTGACCTCCACATGGGTTGTCTTTTGTGTCTCAGTAAGAGACACGTTAAGAAAAGCAGTATCTGCCATTCTCTCAAGAAAATAATGCAGATTTCCAGAGATCTGCAACTCAGATTATGCATGGAGCAGGCGATGAGGCCTATCTCAGCCTCTGACCCCTCGACCAAACACCCCGTCACCTGCCTGCAGTTTGCTACCAAGACTTCAGTGGTCTCTGGATTCAGATTATTCTCCATGAAGAAAGAGGGTTGGTCTTGCTCTCCAGAGTTTCCCTGAAAGGAGATATGTAAGACAGACTGGAGCTACTTGAAGTTGAAAAAAGACTCCTCTTCTTCAAAGGACATGGAACATCACTGGGATTCAGGTACTCAAGGTAGGGATGGCCATTGACCCGTTTCCCAGCACAGTACTGGGGAGACGATATCAGTACTGTGCCATCAACTCCGCTTCTGTTCGTGGAACAGCCATTGAGTCTAATGCCAATGGATTATGTTTTGGCACCAACCTTACCAGTACCAATGACCCCACAACCTTATGAGGCAGCAAAGGATTTGCTTTGCCTCTCCATCCTGGGCTGTCCTGTGGTGGGGGAGTCAGTTATACTGGCTGTACCTCAGGTTGTTCCCAGACCAGCTCTTCAGCTCCATTGCAGAGATGAGTATTGGTACCAGCTAAGAAACATCGGAAGGGATCATCTAGTCTGACCTGCACATTGCAGGCCAAAGAACTCACCCACCCAGATCCTCTGGCTGAGTTACTGAAGTCCTCAAATCATGATTTGATTTAAAAGACATCATTTAGTTTAAACCAGCCCCATGCTGCAGAGGAAGGCAAAAAAAAAAATCCCATCGTCTCTGCCAATGTGCCCTGTGGGGGAAATTCGCTCCGAGGCGAAGTTCCAGCTAGGACACTAACTGCTAAACTACTACTCTAACACTTAGGTACTTAACTTAATGGTCTAACTATCAACTAAAATACAAAGGAGACAGAACAATGGATCGTAAGAACTCCTAACACTCTTGTGATGCAAGACAAGGCGCTCCGACCAACTGTCATGGGAGGTAAGAAGGAACTGAGGGGATAGGGTTGGCGGCGCCTAATATACCAACTCATGAGCATGGCACTCAAGGGGGCACCTCAGCCGATCCTACGGATACCACTAAGGCAGAAGTCTCTGACTGTGCACAGGGGCGCACACACCTAGAATGGAATGGACATGAGCAACACATCTCGAAGAACAACAGTTACGAAAGTTAGGTAACTGTTTTTTTGAAGTCCTCCAGCACTTCGCCATCCCCTTCTAGGCACAGTTTGTCTTTTAGTCTGCCCCCAAAAGGAGAGCGCCAGTACCAGGAGTGGGATTGATTATAGAGCAGAGAAAGTATTGTGGACCGGTACCTACTGGCTGCCCATGCCTTATGCTTTCCCGCAGTGGCATTTTTGGAACATGGAACCCTATCCCCCAGGTCTCAATCACTTGCCCAGTTGAAAGGAATGTTGCTATACCATACAGCAAAGCAACTTCCAGGGCCACCTTGGTTGAAAGCTGGGCACTGAGCAGCTAGTGCTGCAGGAGGAATCGATGCAGGAAGTGAGTTTTACCTCAGGAGGATCCATCAGCTCCTGTTAACCTGTCTTCCTCCTCACCTGATGACTCAATGATTGTGGACTCTTCTTCTCTCGTTCCAGAAGATTTTAAGTCTTACACCAAGTCCCATTGAGGATTCCTTTAGTCAGGCAAGCTGATCTAGTACAATTGAACACTCACAGGCTTTTGGACTTTCTTGAGATGACTACCCTGGGGAGGGATGCCCTCCCAATTAATGACAATCTTCTAGAACTCGGAAACACTTCATGGTACCTGCTAGCCTCCTTAGCTCCTACAGCTAAGCATACAAATAAATATCTTATCCCAATACATTGGTTCAAGTGCTTTTATTCCTATCCAGCCCTAAACTCCCTTATATTTATGGCTGCCAATGAGAGAGCACGTTGGGAGATTTAAATCAACTCCCAAAGAAAAAGAACCGAAGAGATTTAAGTTGTTTGAGAGAGAAATGTACTATACCTCTTCTCATGTATATAGCAAACTAACAGGCACTGTTAGTTGAATATGACTTTGTAAATGGGAGTTAATGTTCAGGTTTACTGACAAACTACCAAAGGATGCAAAGGAGGACAAGACCTCACCCAGCCTGCTCCTGACATCATGGGCCCTTCTTCTAGGGTGATGGCTTCTGCAATAACAATGAGACCCCCATGGTTACATAGCCTTGGACATCCAACAAACCATAGAGGACCTTCTGTTTGATAGTCAGTTCTTGTTATCAGGCAAGACTAATGAAACTACTTTCATTTAAAGCCTCTTGTGCTACCCTTTATGTCAGTATATACCCTGGCAACAGTAATATCCATGTCAGTTTTTATATGCAGTCTTGATATCCACCAAGGTAACATGATTTTTTGAGAAGGAAGCACAAACGTCCGAGACAGAGGTCCTTCAACTTCACTTTGAATCAGCCAGCTTGTCCTCAGTCAGCTGTGTGGAAACAGCCCATTTAACTTGTCCTTTGAAGACAGCGATGCAGTTGTTGGTGTTCTTCCTACTATCTTCTCACCCCCTCATTTAGGGAAAGATTGTCCCATTTTCTCAATGCTTGGGAAGCCATAATGATGGCCAACTGGATCATTATCCATAAGCACTACGAAATTGGGATATTCTGTCCATTTCCTCTCCATCCACCTAACCTTTTCAGGGACCCATCTCACGAGTTAGTGCTTCTTCAAAAAGTTCAGACTCTGTTAACTTTAAGGGCCATACAAGAAGTTCCCCATCAACACTGGGGAAGTTTTACTCATGATACTTTCTGATCCTCAAGTTGAAGGGGAGTGGAGGTTGAGACCCATATTGGACTTTTGAAATCTCAAAAAGGTCATCATGTACATTAGACTTCACATGGTTTTCCTGGCATCAATCCTAGATCACAGTTACTGGTTTGCTTTCCTTGATCTTCCATGCCACGGTAGTGCCAAGTAATGGGAAGTTTCTGAGATTTGTAGTAGGAGGCCAACACTAGCAATACACAGTACTTCCCTTTGGCCCATGATGTCAGTGCCACATGTGTTCACCAAGTGCGTTGTACTGGTGGCGGCCTACTTGAGGAGAACAGGAATGCACATCTTCCCTTACTTAGCCAACTGTTAGTGTGAGGGAGATCTGAGCATCAGGTTCTCCACCACATTGTTTATCATTTTGTCTCTTTGATTGTGTGGGATTCAGCCTGAAAAAAGGGAAAATCCAGATTAATCCTGACATAGAAAATAGAATTCATCTGGGCCCTTCTCAGTTCTATAGCTCACACCTCTCCTCCACAAAGACAGTCAGCCCATTCAATTCAAGCAACTTCATTAGCTTTTCTATGGGATGTCCCCATTTGTAGGGCTGCTACTTTGTCCTTTGTGCATGCCTTCACTCCTTATGCCATCACGCCTGCTTCAAGATCTAAAACAAATTTTGGGAAAACAGTATTGCATTTCCTATTTAAATAGTCTCTGTGCCCCATCTCCTAATGATACTGTTGTGTGTCATCTGAGCGCAACACACGTGATAGCGTTACCAAATAGCAACTGAAAAAACGGGACAGGGAGTGAGGGGTAATAGGCGCCTATATAAGAAAAAGCCCCCAAAAACGGGACTGTCCCTTTAAAAACGGGACTTCTGGTCACCCTACTCAAAGAAGAAAAAATGGTTACTTACCTATATTGTAACCCCTCTGCACCAGAGTCCCGAGTCACCATATTCTGGTGCAAAGGAACTCTCGGGGATTGGGGCAGCATTGCCCTTCTGTAGCCTTGAGATGGGCCATGAGGATGTGCAGAGTGTGTACGCCAGCTTGACAGGTACAGCTACAGAAAACACTCGGGCTCTGACTGGGTGCACTCTCCAATGTGGAATACATATGTGCAACCACATCTCAAAGAACATCAGTTACAATACAGGTAAGTAACCTTTTTTTCTGGGGAAGATCTTGAGACAACACAGATTCATATGCCAGTAATACATGGACAACACCCAACTGTACGTTTCCATTATGTCAGATACAAACAGTGCCTTCCCTTAGCTGTTTTAGGCTATATCTGCACAGCAAAAGCTGTGCAAAGACCAGCCTACTAGAGCTAGCTTGAATTGAGCTAGCACAGGTAATATAGCAGTGATGGTAGTGCACTCTGGGCTTCAGTACATGTAGTACAAGCCTGGGATGGATCCTGGGTATGTACTTGGCTTGCTAGCCCATTCAGAAGCTCATGTTGCCCTGTCTTCATCACTGTTGTTACCCACTCTAGCTGGATTTAAGCTAGCTAGGGTAGGCTAGCCCGTACACAGCACTAGCTCAGGTAGGTTAGTCAGGGCACAGCTTTTGCTGTGTGGACATACTGTTAGTGTCAGCGAAGAGCAGATGACTGATACTAAATGCGGGCAATACAAAGTGATGCTGGAGAGAAGATAATGCTTCATAGAACTCAGAACCACATTAACACCCTCCATGGGGTGGGGCCAGCTGGAATCTTCATTGTTACTGGATGCCCAAATAAATATGGCTGCTGGAAAAGAGCTCTTCTGCCTAAAACTGGCCAGGAGACTGCACCCCAGGGTGTCAGTTTTGGAGTAGGCCACAACGATCCATGCATTAATGACCATCTGCATTTATTGTTGCAACATATTGTACCTGATTGTGGAACACTGATGCATGTTGGTACCTCCTATTCTCTGCCTGGGGCACATAATAGTCTAGTTTCCAGTGGGCTATAATATTTTGGTCTAATTTCAGTTGTATTTAGTGTGCAGGTGCTGGGTAGTGTAGGTGGCATGTTATGTACAGGAAGTCTCTTCTGGCCTTAAACTCTTGACTCTCCGATTGTACCACATTGTCCAATTAGTTCAAAGTGAAACAGCTTACCTACTTAATAACATGGGTTGCTGACAGCGTATCACCGCAATGTTCTGCTCATTTCACTGGCTACTCACTGAACCGAGTCAAACTTGGGGTTTCAGTACTGATCCTCAAAGCCCATCATGACATTGGCATGAGCTGGTTTAAAAGCTGCTTCTCAGTAATTATAAACTCCCATGTCAGCTGCATTCCTCAGGAACTGTGGAACTACTAAAACATGTGAAGACTTATAAATGCAGGTGACAGAACTGAAAGCTGCTGGCCTAGAAGTGTGAAACTTGTTTCTGCAGGAAATTAAAATAATCTTGAACCTAATTTTCAGAACAAAGTGCAAAAGTCACCACTTTGATTTAGCTTTCCTGCATTTAAAATAGCAATCAGGAGGGGGAAAGAAACAGAGACTCTTTGACTTACAGAATTTGTAAGACCGTTAAATACTGTGGTGGTACGTGTGGCCTTCATATATTTACTGACTCAATTAATGTGTGGGTGAAGTAGATATTTAAAAACAAAAGTTAAGATACCACAGAATTTTATATAGTAGAAAGGGGTTTATGTGGGGGAGATCTTGCTGTAAAATACAGAACTTTGGTAGATGGAGATTTGTTTTGCCAAGAGAATTTTGGAGGTTCATTTCACAAGGGAGAATATGGGTGTTATAACTTGTATTTTTAGTAGTTGTGCAACTGACTCCTTTACAGAGCATCGGGAAACACTCTCCTCTTATAAAGAGTATGTAACCAGCTTTTCCTGCCCTGTGGTTTGGAATCCTGAAGGAAAGCATCATAGGGAGTGATTTAAGGGGAATGAACCTGTTATGCGAGGGTCTGAGGAGAGTTTGTTATGGCAGGACCCTAAGGCAATGGTCTAGTCCCTGTAAAATAATAATTGTAATACAGGTAATGCCAGTGCGTTGTCACTCTGATTTTGTGGGTGAGGGACCAGTAAGACAGATGCTAACTTCATTTGCCAAGTTGTCCATTTATACGACTGTAAGTAGAGATTAAAAAATTTAAATGGCTGCATCAAGAGGAGTCTTCAATTTAGAGAAGATATTCTGGATTAAACCTTTAATACATTTATTACTAGAGCCATAGCTAAGAATTTTTTTTATATGATGCCCCCTAATTGCAAAGAAGAGTATGTTGCCCATTTTAATGTTAAAATGTCTAAATTTTAAAAAGAACGTGGATTGATAACTCAATTAAAAATTGATTTATTTTTGCTCCTATCTTAGTAATTTCCCATTCCAACTCATATTGTGATGACACGGTGATACCAGAAAGTGGGATATAGCTTTCTTTGAAACAGTCAATGTTTCTCCTTTATATTAAGTGGGATCATTAGAGTATGAAGTGCTCCCTTCTTGACCCTTTATTGGAGAATCAGGGATCAAGTTTGGGATCCAATCTCTGAAAAGTTTGGCTGTATGTTGCGTTCATTGCCAGGACTCTCATAAAATCTCAAACCACTTTCCCTATCAATTTCTTTTAATATAGGAAAATATTTACTTTGTTTTTGCATAAGAGCTGAAGTTAACATGCTGCTATTTTGCTTACCAGCATCATTAATGTCAGCAACATTCTGAGAATAGGATTTGTGTTCTCTTGTTTGTCTCTATCAGTAGAACAAAATCATTGTAGGATTAAGCAGTAACTATAGGCTTTTTGTTAATTTTCTGTCAGTTTGGTGGAATTTTTTTAAAAGTAGAAACCAGAAGGCAGTAACATCAGATTTATATACATTTGAATGTAGATCAAATTGGGACGTAAACTGTTTCACAAAGGAGGGATATACTGTTGCACTTCAAGCCCAAATGTGTCTGTCTTACCTCATGTGATAATTCTCTGGGACATTTAGAGCAGTATTTGTTTTGAATAAATATTAAGAGTATTTTAGATAATATGTAATCTACAGCATTTTTTTGTATTTTAGGAAGCTGAATATGGTGGACATGATCAAATAGATTTGTATGATGATGTCATCTCTCCATCTGCAAATAATGGCGATGCCCCAGAGGACCGTGATTATATGGACTCTCTCCCACCATCAGTTGGAGATGACGTAGGTAAAGGAGCAGCACCAAATGTTGTCTATACATATACTGGAAAGAGAATTGCATTGTACATTGGAAATCTTACTTGGGTAAGTGTTGGAATTCAGCTACACACATGCTTTTTTATTATGGGCAGTAATCTTACACTGATCAAATATACTCCTTGTAGTTGACAGAATTTTACTAAAATATTTAACTTTTTGGCACATAATACAAGAAAAATAATTTACTGATATCTTAGAACAGGGAAGCAGGTTTTCCGAACATTTTAATGAAAATCTTGGGGGAAGAATACAGTTTTGGAATGTTCATTAAAATGGAGGATATTTACAATATAAATGTTCAGTTGTCTTACTTGTAGAATAAGTTAAAGGTGAAAGAGGAAGCTTTCTGAGAAAGCATGGTAGGGTTGCCACGCTATTAGGGCTTTGGGGAAATTCTGAAGAGAAGGAACAGAATAAATTAATACTATCTAGTGCCTTATGACTATAGACTTATTTATTTTGAATAATCCCTTGTTGAAGCTTTTACTTTTAAAAGAGAACTGTAATGTTCTTTGAGGTTTCTTTGAGAATTCATCCTCAAAGACTTTGCCTTGCAGTGACTTTCCAGGCAAAACTGTTCCAAGCATCTGTCTTAAGAGTAGTGTCTGCAGTATTTTCAGGTACTACAGAACTAAGAACCAAACTTGTATTTCCCCAGGGAAATACGTTTTGTTGTTGGCACTAATTGTTAACCTTCAGTATACTTTTTAAAAATAAAAATGTGTAAGATGCTAAATCAGTATCTGAACTAATTAGCCTTTACTATGACAGTTAATCTGAAAAGCAATTTCTCACCCCTTCCATGCAAAATTCTGAGTTCATGGTTGCTTCCTCTGCTAAAACCTATACTAGTGCCAGGCATGCAGGAAAATGTGTCATACTTTGTTTTAAGTGTTTGATGTCGTTAAGTGTTGCAGTATCCTGATTTCAGGCTCTTTCCAGGTAAGTAATGTGTTTACCTTCTTAAGGGTTGTCAAGTTTTTCTTTGATTTTTTTTTTTTTTTTAAGTGGCATGAAATTCAGCAATGTAGTTTGCTTGCTGTGAGCCGGAAGGGTGTTGAGGGTTCTATACTAGAGCTGGGGGGAGGATGGTATATAAGGAGTTTGAAAACTTGAACACCCAGTTCCCTCTCTCTCCTGAGATTTATGGGGGGGTTCTGGAGTTAAAGATTTTTTTCTTACTCCAACTCCTTCAGTACCAGTGCACACTTATGATCAGGGTGAACGTGTTTAACTTCAGAAATGGATAATGTTTGACTTAGACGTTTGCTTATAGCAGAGTCAGTTAGATGTTGATGGATGTCACACATCCATGGGCCACTGAAGCGGCTCATAAATTCTGCTTTTCTTAATCTTTTTCTGTTTTTTTTTTTTTCCTCTGCCATCAGTAAGTAGAACAAAACTTCTTAGAATCTTGCTG
Source organism: Trachemys scripta elegans (assembly GCF_013100865.1). NCBI lineage: Eukaryota > Metazoa > Chordata > Testudines > Emydidae > Trachemys > Trachemys scripta. Next base: position 63,447,444 of record NC_048298.1, read on the forward strand.
TCTAAACCTTAAAAAAGAGAGCAGTTCATGGTTCGGGATTTTAGTAAATTAAATTTCACTTGGGCCAGTTTTGGCACTGGTATAGAGCACCATGTATAAAGGGTACAAGTGCGCTAACACATGTGAAAGTGAAGCACACTATTGAAATGGTCTTGAAATCTGACCTTGTTCAGAGATGTAGGATAACTGCGTAATAATCTGTTTTAAAGAAGAAAAATTTGCAATCAAAACAAACAAACAAAAAAAGTGACTATTGAAATTGGTCAGATTAAGCCTGGCAGCCTTGAAAGTTATGTTTTTGTTTTTCATAAAAACAAAACTTCTTCTAACCTAGCTTTCTTTAAGAAGTAACTGTAAAGTGTCACTTTAAATATTTTCTGGCCTTTTATACAAACAGCCACAGAAAACATCCAGTGAGATGCACTACTACTTGATCATTTTCACAATAAAGTAAAAAGCAATAGTACAAACATACAGGATTAGACTGCTGTATTCATAGTGAAAATTGGCATCTTAATGTGTTTTGACATTTGAATATAAAAATATTTTGCAGTGGACAACAGATGAAGACTTAACTGAAGCAGTGCATTCACTGGGAGTAAATGATATTTTGGAGATAAAATTTTTTGAAAACCGTGCTAATGGCCAGTCAAAGGGGTAAGAATTTGTTATCCACGTTTTCTGCTATTGGTCATTGATCTGCTACAGTGAGGGTGAGTGGTCTGTGTTTTCCGCAGCTAGCAATGAGATGTTTACTTTTGTTGGACAGCTAATATCTAGCAAGGGTTTGTACCCTATTGTTCCACATTGACGACTAATTCAATCACAGATCTAAGTTCTAAAGACAATACTATAGGTTTCACTACTCCCTGACTAGGATTGTGATATTGGCATTCCTTATACATTGATTTTCCTAAATTTCAGACTGTGTACTCTTAATTTTTTTAACCTCTCATCAGTGTGAAAGCCTTCTTATTCTATCTTTTGACAAATCTTTTTTAAAACTTGATTTGTTAGCCTATTATTTCTCCATTTTCATTTTGCCCAGCTCTGCCAGTGTGCCTCAATCCCTACTAACAACACATCTCAGAATCCAGTAAATGGTTTTTTGTTTACTATAAATTGTCAATTGTGTGAGTTTTGTGTTGTGGACAAACTGACTATTTCAATTGTGATTTAAACTATATTTGATTTAAGGTCTTCATGAATGCCAAGTTAACCGCCACCCCCCTTGTGTGTGTGTGTGTGTGTGTGAAACTAAACTAACATTCAGAGTGCAGCTTTGATTAATTTATAATGAAAAGAAGAATCAGTTGCCTAATGCCAGTTTTATCAAATACAGCTCAATGGTGGAAGATCATGTCCTTTGGTAAAATATTGATTTTTTTTTTTTAATCCTTTTAAGCTTGACTAAATTTGATTTATCTTGTTATAGTCTAGTTTAGTTATCTAAAACCTAAAATAAGTTTCCTTAAGAAATCCTAATTTGTAGAGGAGGAAATATTCATTCTTTACCTTTGAGCTGCTTTGAAAGTCTCTATGAGAGAGACAGCTTTCCTTAATTCATTTGTTGAGTTTATCTCTGCAGTGATTCTTTCCTTAATGAGGCTTTTTAGTCACTAGAAATGTATTCAAAAATTGGAAATTGAAGTAAAGGGTCTAAATTTTGTGGACATGCCAGCTAAACAGGTGCATACTGTATGGTTGAGCAGAAGAAAAGTTACTTTCCCATCTCCATCCTTTTCATGGGCATTTCAAATTGAATGGTGGGAAAATTGTAATTCTTAAGTTCATATTTACATTTAGCGTTCTTTTCTCATATCTTGAGAGTTTGCGTTTTGATTTTTCAGGTATCTTTAAAACTCAATTAACCAAGTTTGTGGGGAGGATTTTTGTCAAATGTTCTTTTGCTTGCCATGTATTTATCCTTTCTCTGGAAGGCCATCAGATTTTTCTGGTGCAAGAAATTGATGCAGCTTTCCCTCCTTCTTTTTAGGTTTGCCCTTGTAGGTGTGGGATCTGAAGCATCCTCCAAAAAGTTGATGGATCTCTTGCCTAAAAGAGAATTGCATGGGCAAAATCCTGTTGTAACTCCATGCAATAAGCAGTTCCTGAGTCAGTTTGAAATGCAGTCAAGGAAAAGTAAGTCTTCTCTTCTTAGTTGCATTGTAACTTTAAAAAACAAAGGTCCATTTCAGAAAAGGTATTGCAGTGTGCACTCATCCCATGATAACATGTATGGCTCCAAGTAGTTATGAAATGTTTACTATTAGGGAAACTTGTCAAAAGGTGTCTGGGGCTAATACCTTTATGGATCTTTTCCCTATAATTCTTTGAAAAATACTATGTGCGTGAAAGCATTCATACAACCAGATTGAACAAAATGAATACATTTACAACTTGGACATTTGCAGACAAATTGGACTAGATTCTGATATCTGACTGAGCTCTGCTTGTTGCAGGACCTAGAATGAGATGGATGTCACTGCTTTGTCCTTCGCACAGCAGTTGGGCCATGGCATAGCTTTGAGCTGCCTGAGGGCTAGTATAACTGGCTTCTGAATGCAGTGGGCCCAAGGTGCTCTTCCATAGCATGAAATACTTCTTTGTTCTAGCCAAACCCCTTTCCTCAGCTGAATTCCCTATGATGGAAAATGGGAAACAAGAAGGTTTGATGTGTGGCTGGCTATGCCAGTCTGATCACACCAGGGGAATTCTTGACTAAGTGAGCTTTGCTGGGGCTTTGTTCTGGTGGACCAATATAATACAATCAGAGCAGGGGCCATGATTTGAGCCATTAAATCCACTTCACTCCTTTTGAAAGGAAGGAAATTATCAAGAAATAAAAACTGCACAATGGGAAACACAGTTTTACATGTAATAAAGAAATTTTAAAAAATCATCAATGAACTTCTGATGTGAGTAAACATATTAATTAACTTTTTTGTATCATACTTTTTATTCAGATTCTATGCTTGGTTCCCTTCTCCACATGCAGGAAGAAAGGGAAAAAGGAACCAAGCATAGAAGCAGAATAAAAACAGCTCTGATTCACTCCCTGGTCTTCTGGTCTGAACTTGCCTCTCCCTGGTGGCTGACAGCTCAAATCCGCTTGTGGCTCTGGCCCAGAGAATGGCTTGTTTTCTCTTCTCCTTTTTTATGTAGCAGCAGAGTCCCTAAAAGAGTTAGTTATGCAGGCGCCTCCATATTTCCAGGTCCTTTTGTAGGCTTCTAGGCTCTTTTTTTCCCTTCCCTTTTTATCTGTTTCGTGACGAGCCTAGATATCTGTTGTAGAAGCAGCTAGACATAAGAATAGCACCATGTGATCATCCACTTTTCTATCTGTGGACCCCTAGTTGTCTGCAGACCAGATTTAGGAATCTTTGGTTTAGTGGCCTGAGCATGGGACAGGTGGTTAAGAGATTGAAATTCAGTTGCCAACTCTTCCACTGATTTGCTCAAAGAATTTAGACTAGTCACTTAACTTCTCTGTGACTGTTTCCCTATCTCTAAAATAGGGAGAAGGAGGCTTTATAAAGCACTTCGAGAACTGTGCATGAAAAATTATATATAAATATGAAGGGCTAGTACTCAGCATTGCTGCAGTAACTATTGAAGAGCACACAGCAATGCTACCTCCTCACCCCCCCAAAAAATGAACTCATTTGGTCACGAATTGGAGGGGGGAACCCTTCATGTTACGGAATGATAATATACTTTTGCTTCCCTATTGCAGCTACACAATCAGGCCAGATGTCTGGAGAAGGTAAAGCTGGTCCTCCAGGAGGTGGCTCACGTGCAGCGTTTCCACCAAATAACAGAGGACGAGGCCGTTTTCCAGGTGGCATTCCAGGTGGGGACAGATTCCCTGGACCTGCAGGACCAGGAGGACCACCACCTCCTTTCCCTGGTAAAGAAACTAAAACCTTTGTTTAATTTCCTAGCTTACCACTTTCAGTTTTTAATATAGCCAAATATTAATATAGCACACTTTCTAATTTGTTTTGGGAATTACTGAGACCCAGGCAATTGGACTTGTTTACAATAAGTCTTCACTTTGTTACTGGAATGTAGGATTGTATGGGAGCTCTGTCACTGTTCAGCATAAGGGAATCCAACTTATGATATCAAAGCGGTGTTTTCAGGCTCCAGAGAAGTAGGAGCATGAGTATAAACAAGCTTGATAACAATATTATAACAAAAATCCTTAAAGTGATAGATAATTTTATTTAGTGTCACAATGTATATTTTAAAACAATAGTTACACTGACTCACCACTCTGCGCAGGCTTGTCTTTGCTGATCTGTTAGTTCGATATCCAGTTAGCCTAGTTTGAGTGAGAGCAGTCACTGCAAAACAACACTCAAGCAGCAGAGAGCGATTGTATTAGCAGCACAGTTCAGCGGTATTCTTCTTCGAATGCTTGCTCGTGTGCTTTCCATGTTAGGTGTGTACACACTGCGTGCACCATTGCCAGAGATCTTTCCCTCGGTGGTATCCTTCGGGCTGGTTCTAGTGCCCTCTGGAGCTGTGCGCTTATATGCCAGTATAAGGGGCACTGCTGCCACGCACCCTCTCAGTCCCTTACCACTTGTGACGGTTGCTGGAATGACCCGTCTTGCTCCAGCAAGGCTTTCTTCCCTGTGGTTTTTGGATCATAGTTCACTGCGTATATATAGTTTTTGTAATTAGTGTTCGTGTACATAGCGTAAATAAATATTTTCTGTTGTCGAGGGCCTCTTTTGTCCCAGGGGCTGGCCATGCCCTGGTCCCTGGGCTTCAAGCCTTGTGCCTCCTGTGGCAAACCTATGTCTGTGAGTGACCTGAACTCCAGCTGCTTGAAGTGCTTGGGGGAGACTCATGTGAAGGACAATTGCCAGATTTGTCGGGACTTCAGACCCCGCACTAAAAAAAGACAGAGACATTAGGTTGAAGGCTATCCTCATGGAAGTCGCTTTCAGACCAACCTCAGAGCAGAGCCGCTCCGATTCGGGCCATGCACTTCGGCATTGGTGCAAAACCCTCCCCCGAGCTCTTCCCGGCACCGTTCACCATCTCCAATTCTGAGGAAGAAGGACTAAAAGCAGCTCTCTATTAGAGTGCCATCGCCGGTGCAGAAAAAATACAAGCAGGGAGAAGGCAGTCTGGGCCACTCTTCCGCTCCTGGGCCTGTGATGGCACTGTCAACTCTGCCTAGAGCGTTGAGTCCAGTGCAGGACCTGACACCTGGAAGCCACCATAGTATCAGTGGTCTGACTGTTCCATTGACCCAGGAGGTGTTCCTAGTGGCTAGGGGACTACTTTCTCGAACTCAGGCTCCTTCCCAACACCGTTCCCTCCCTGCACCTTCTAGGGGTAAGCTGTCCCTAATCCCGTCATCCCGATCACCTCCGGTCCGCTGCCGGTCCCAAGAATTCCGGCACCGCATCGAGGCAGAAGCAACTACTGCTCCACCAGGGTCTCCAAGAGAAGACTCCTGAGTCTAAAGGGGAGCCTTACATGCAACCGAAAGCCCGCCACCAGTACCTTGCCTATGTGCCACTGGACTTCGGTGCCGGCACCTGGCCCGCGGGTCACTGGCCTCTGCAGTGGCCTTACTGGAACTGCTGGGGCTTTCCCTTGGTACCAGATCCTCCCTCCCATTGCTCTTACTCAGTGGTTTCTGAGAGACTGGCTACTGCTCCTTCCCACTTGGCACAAGACCTCGACTCCGGTACCGACATTCAGGAGATGGCTCCAGATGTAGTTGAAGAAGAGGAAGGAGCCCCTTCTCCAGTGTAAGCCTCCTTCTCCCCAGACGAGGTTGTCGTGGGATCCTGTAGCTTGCTTCCGCAGGATGATTTCAGGACCCATCAGGACCTTCTGAAGTGGGTAGATGCGAACCTGGGTCTTGAAATTGAGCAGGTCAAAGAGATATCACACAGCCTTATTGGTATCCTGGCTGCAGCAGCTCCCTTCAAGGTGGCCTTACCCATCAATGAAGTGGTGATGGGACTGGTCAAGGCCCTGTGGCAAACTCCTTCTCTGCCCCCCACCTCAGAGGACAGAGAAAAAGTATTATGTGCCAGCGAGTGGGTTCAGATACTTGTATTTGCATCCCCCTCATCCCTGGTCCCTGGTGGTGTCTGCAGCAAATGAGAGGGACAGACAAGGCCAGTCAGGTGCAACCCCAAACAAAAAGACGCTAAAAGACTGAACCTTTTCGGAAGAAAGATTTAATTGACGGGTAACCTTCAACTACATATCTCCAACCAGCAAGCTTTGCTGGGGAGATGCAGTTATAATCTATGGGACTCCTTGGCTAAGTTTAAGGAATCCCTGCCTCAAGATTCAAGGCAGGAGTTCACTGCTCTCATGGAGGAAGGTAGGAACATGGCCAGGACCTCTCTCCAGGTGGCTCTGGATGCTGCCCACTCGGCAGCCAGGACAATGGCCTCTGCTGTCACCATGAGACATTGTTCTTGACTCCAGTCCTCCAGGCTTCCTCACGAGGTCCAACAGTTTATTCAAGACCTCCCATTCAAAAGCTTCTCTTTTTTAGGAGTTGTCTGATACGAGACTTCATGGCCTGAAGGACTCAAGGGCCACCCTATGATCCTTAGACCTTTATGTTCTGTCAGCTTCCAGAGAGCACTTCAGGCCCCAACATCTGCGTCAGTTCTCAGTGCCTCCAAGACAAGAGCCCTACAAAAGAAAAGAGAGAGGTTATAAACTGTGCCAACCACTTCCGTCCACCTTCAGCCTTGCATTCGGATTTTCAGAGGTACTCTGGAGGGCTCAACCAAGCCTTTTAAAGGTGTGCCCAAGGGCGCTGTATCAGTCACCATTTCGGATCTTCTTCCCTTTTTTTGTTTTTGGACCATCTATCCCTCTTCAGCCTAGCATGGTCATACATAACATTGGACCGCTGGGTGCTGAGTACAATGTCAGTTATACTCTTCAGTTTTTATCCACCCATCTCTCCCACCCTCCATCCCTGTCCCTCTTCAGGGACCCTTCTCATGAGCAACTCCTTGTCTAGGAGGTACAATCCCTCCTATGAATGGGGGTTGTGGAGGAGGTTTCACAAGACTTGAGAGGGAAGGGGTTTTACTCCTGCTATTTCCTAATCCCAAAGGCCAAAAGGGACCTCTGGCCCATCTTGGACATGCATCGCCTCAACAGATATCTTAAGAAACTGAGATTCTGCATGGTTTCTCTGGCCTCCATCATTCTCTCCCTGGATCCAGAAGACTGGTATGCTGCCCTTGACTTAAAGAACGCATACTTTCACATTTCTATCTTCCATGTTCACAGAAGACTTATCAGGTTTATAGTGGGTCAACAGCACTAACAATTGTCCTCCGGGTTTTCAAGAAGTGTATGGCAGTAGTAGCAGCCTTCTTCAGACAGTAAGGCGTCCAGGTCTACTGGAACCTCAACAACTGGCTGATCAAGGGTCGGTTGCAGGCTCACGTACAGAACATCATCAGGATGGTCTGAGCCACCTGGTCTGCTGATAAATGAGCAGAAGTCAACTTTTGTCGTGGTTCAGAGAATAGAATTTATTGGGGGCAGTTCTTGACTCAACCCAAGCCAGGGCCTTCCTGCCCAAACCTGATTCCAGACCATGTCAGACCTGATATCCAGTGTCATGGTCTACCCAATCATGACTGCTCGGGCTTGCCTCAAGGTCTTGTGGCAAACCCCTTCTCTGCCCTTCCCCCCCCCCCCAAA
>NC_048298.1:63755556-63835074 GCF_013100865.1 Trachemys scripta elegans
CCCCTTCGTTTTCAGTTTAAACCATTTTTTACCGAAAAATTCCCAGGTTTTACAAAAAGTATTCATTTTTTTCTGATTTTTACCCTACTTTATATCATTCAAATATATATAAAAATAACTTGTTTTATTAGGAAAATACAATACATTGCATGAGATATATGTATTATGATAATACATTAATCTGTGTGTATATGCAAAGCTGTCTGTTGAAGTAAGGCTATGTATCAGTCTAGATAGAAGATACAAACAATAAACGAACAGGCATACACACAAGCTCTGAAGTGCATGCGTATCTGTACATCGTGATGAATCTCACACCCACCACGTACGCATTTAAAGCTGCTAGCAGATTATGGTTAAAGATTTGACACACTAAAATGGGAAGAAAAGGTAAATCTGCATCAGAATACATTTCAGAACAGAAGGAAGTAGTCGAAAGTTAAAAAAAAAAAACCCCCAAAACAGGAGAAAAGGATGAAGTTAAGTGTATGCGCTGCAAATGGCGTGGCCCAATGATTAAATGTAAATATTTATAGGCTAATAGTTCTAAGTCTACAACAGTAAACTGTTTATTCAAATGAAAAGTTTTATTTGGGGTAAGGCTGTCGATTAATCGCAGTTAACCCACACGATTAACTAAAAAAAAAAAAATGAATTGCAATTAAAACAATCTTGATTAATCGCACTTTTAATCACACTGTTAAAAAATAGAATACCCATTGAAATGTATTAAATATTTTTGGATGTTTTTCTACATTTTCAAATATATTAATTTCAATTACAACACAGAATACAAAGTGTACAGTGCTCACTTTACATTATTATTTTTATTACAATAATTTGCACTGTAAAAATGATAAAAGAAATAGTACTTTTCAGTTCACCTTATACAAATAATGTATTGCGGTCTCTTTATCATGAAAGTGCAAATTATAAATATAGATTTTTTTGTTACGTAACTGAACTCAAAATCAAACCATGTAAAACTTTAGTGCCTATAAGTCTACTCAGTTCTACTTCTTGTTCAGCCATTCGCTCAGACAAACAAGTTTGTTTACATTTTCAGGAGATAATGCTGCCCACTTCTTATTTACAATGTCACCTGAAAGTGAGAACAAGCGTTCGCATGGCACCTTTGTAGCTGCTGTTACAAGGTATTTACGTGTCAGATATGCCAAACATTTTTATGCCCCTTCATGCTTCGGCCACCATTCCAGAGGACGTGCTTCCATTCTGATGATACTCGTTGAAAATTTTTGTTAATTAAATTAGTGGCTCAACTCCTAGGGGGAGAATTGTATGTCTCCTGCTCTGTTTTACCCGCATTCTGCCATATATTTCATGTTATAGCAGTCTCGGATGATGACCCAGCACATGTTAGTTTTAAGAACACTTCCACTTCAGATCTGACAAAACACAAAGAAGGTACCAATGTGAGATTTCTAAAGATAGCTACAGCACTTGACCCAAGCTTTAAGAATTTGAAGGTGATGAGGTGTGCAGCATGCTTTCAGATGTCTTAAAAGAGCAACACTCCAGTGGTGAGCAGGAACCGGTTCGCACCGGTTCGCAAGAACCGGTTGCTAAATTTAGAAGCCGGTGTAGAACTGGTTCCTAAAGGGGCAGGTGGATGGGCAAACTCCGGCCCGCAGGACCGTCCTGTCTGGCCCACCTAAGCTCCCAGCTGGGGAGGCCGAGGCTCCCCCAGCCCCTCCCCCGCTCCCCCCCCCTCAGAGAGCCGCCTGAGCCCTGGGGGNNNNCCAGAGCAGCCCAGCTTCCCCAGGGGGCAATTTTAAAGGGCCTGGGGCTCCCAGCAGAGGCTGGAGCACCGGGCCCTTTAAATTGCCACCAGAGCCCTGCTGCCGGAGCCCTGGGGTAGGGCTGCGGGGCTTTGGGGGCTATTTAAAAAGTCTGGGGCTCCAGCTGCCTCTGCCACCCTGGTCCTTTAAATAGCCACTGGAGCCCTGGGGAAGCGGTGGGGCTCCCGCGGCTATTTAAAGGACCAGGGCAGCAGAGGCAGCTGGAGCCCCGGCCCTTTAAATAGCCCCTGGAGCCCCCCACAACCTCCAGGGCTCTGGGCCCATACTCACCTCCCGGTTCCCTACCAGGGTCTTTGGTGGCACTTTGGCGGTGAAGATCCCCGCCGCCAAAGTGCCGCCAAGAGGACCTGGTAGGGAACTGGTTCTTAAGATTTTGGGAGCTCATCACCGCAACACTCTAATGCGAAACTACAGAACCTGAACCACCAAAACAGAAAATCAACCTTCTGCTGGTGGCCTCTGAGTCAGATGATGAAAATGAAAATGCATCGGTCTGCACTGCTTTGGATCATTATCGAGCAGAACTCGTCATCAGCATGGACGCATGTCCTCTGGAATGGTCACTGAAGCATGAAGGGACATATGAATCTTTAGTGCATCTGGTACATAAATATCTCGCGACGCCGTCTACATCAGTGCCATGCGAACGTCTGTTCTCACTTTCGGGTGACATTGTGAACAAGAAGTGGGCAGCATTATCTCCTGCAAATGTAAACAAACTTGTTTGCCTGAGTGACTGGCTGAACAAGAAGTAGGACTGAGTGGACTTGTAGGCTCTAAAGTTTTACATTCAAAAATAAAACAATGCAGTTATTTTTTTATACATAATTCTACATTTGTAAGTTGAACTTTCATGATAAAGAGATTGCACTACAGTAGTTGTATTAGGTGAATTGAAAAATACTATTTCTTGTTTTTTACAGTGCAAATATTTGTAATAAAAAATAAATATAATGTGAGCACCGTACGCTTTGTATTCAGAGTTGTAATTGAAATCAATATATTTGAAAATATAGAAAACATCTCAAAATATTTAAATAAATGTTCTATTATTATTTAACATCACAATTAATTACGATTAATTTTTTAAATTGCTTGACAGCCCTAATCTGTGGATTAAAGATATACTGTTTTCTTAAACTCAGAAGTGGCATTGTGTTTTGAGTTCTTGTTTTAATTCTGCAGCAAACCATATTGATGAATGGAATTCAAAGCATTAATCTACTGAATACTTCACCTCCTTGCTTTTCAGTCCACCAAAATAAACCCCAGTATTTACCCAGAAAAATTATTAATAGTTTTTTGCACTGATTTTCACCTGTTTTTGTTGTGGTAATAAACACTGATAAATTCCCCAGAAAAATTAAATGAAATAAAAATGGAAAATGAAGGGCCCCTACAATTACAACACCGTGAAATTTCAGATTTAAATACTTTAAATTATTAAATTTACGATTTTTAAAATCCTATGACCATGAAATTGACCAAAATGGACTGTGAATTTGGTAAGGCCCTAGGTATAGGTGTGCAGAGGTTTGGGGGACAGAGTTGAAGCCCCTGCTACATCCCCCACTGCACAGCTCTGACTCCTTTGCATCACCCCTTCTCCCCCTAAAACAGCTGCATTGAGGGAAAGGGTGAGCCTGGAGTCTTCTTCCCCAGAGCTAGAGGCAGCATAGGAAAGCTGGGTGGCTCTGTTGTCTCCTCATACTAGGGGGACAACACGTCCTGTTTTTAATGAGGCTTGGGGGACATCCCCTTGGTGTGTGGGATGTCCCCCAGCCTTGGCCATTGCTGGAGGGATGGGAAGCATCTCCATCTATTCCCCAACCACTTAGCCTGGGTAGGATGAAGAGAGTGGGGGAATCATAGAATATCAGGGTTGGAAGGGACCTCAAGAGGTCATCTACTCCATCCCCCTGCTCAAAGCAGGACCAATTCCCAACTAAATCATCCCAGCCAGGGCTTTGTCAAGCCGGGCCTTAAAAACCTCCAAGGAAGGAGACTCCACCACCTCCCTAGGTAACGCATTCCAGTGCTTCACCACCCTCCTAGTGAAATAGTGTTTCCTAATATCCAACCTGGACCTCCCCCACTGCAACTTGAGACCATTGCTCCTTGTTCTGTCATCTGCCACCACTGAGAACAGCCGAGCTCCATCCTCTTTGGAACCCCCCTTCAGGTAGTTGAAGGCTGCTATCAAATCCCCCCTCATTCTTCTCTTCTGGAGACTAAACAATCCTAGTTCCCTCAGCCTCTCCTCATAAGTCATGTGCTCCAGACCCCTAATCATTTTTATTGCCCTCCGTTGGACTCTTTCCAATTTTTCCACACCCTTCTTGTAGTGTGGGGCCCAAAACTGGACACAGTATTCCAGATGAGGCCTCACCAATGTCGAATAAAGGGGAATGATCACGTTCCTCGATTTGCTGGCAATGCCCCTACTTATACAGCCCAAAATGCCGTTAGCCTTCTTGGCAACAAGAGCACGCTGTTGAGTCATATCCAGCTTCTCGTCCACTGTGACCCCTAGGTCCTTTTCTGCAGAACTGCTACCTAGCCATTCGGTCCCTAGTCTGTAGCAGTGCATGGGATTCTTCCGTCCTAAGTGCAGGACTCTGCACTTGTCCTTGTTGAACCTCATCAGGTTTTTTTCTGCCCAATCCTCTAATTTGTCTAGGTCCCTCTGTATCCGATCCCTACCCTCTAGTGTATCTACCACTCCTCCCAGTTTAGTGTCATCTGCAAACTTGCTGAGAGTGCAGTCCACACCATCCTCCAGATCATTAATAAAGAGATTAAACAAAACCGGCCCCAGGACCGACCCTTGGGGGAGAAGCAGGAGGGGCTGTGGTGGTGGCTTCAAAGAGGAGGGGGGAATGTGGGGTTGACAGGCCGCCACCTCTCCTGTCACCCATTTTCATGTCCCCCAACCCTACTGCCCATCCCCACTTGTCCTGCCTCAGTTTGGGGAGGATCAGACCCATAGTTTGAGCCCCAAGTGTGGGCAAGAAAGAAGAACCAAGTAAATAGTTGTTTTTTAGGGGGGGCTGTATCTTGGGAACCTGTGGCTCAAATTACCCCAAATTTGGACTTGTAACCCTATCCCACATTCCCGTAAGGCACGGGAAATTTCAAGACAATCTGAGATAGCAATTGGATTTTAGAGCACTTAGAATTGTTATCTTTTAAACAGTGATTCAACTTTAACTATAGCAAAGCTGCTGGTTCACACTATCAGAGCTGCTAGTCCACTAAAAATAATAGAAACATAGTTTTGAAATTAGAAAAGGATATTGTCCTTTGTTATTGTCTAGTGTTAGACTTCTTCCTTCCTGAGAGCACAGTGACATACAGCACTGTGGCAATATGACATAAAGAGAAACGCACGACATGTGTAGTCCTGGAACAATTGCATCTTGTTCCAGCATGGCCTTTCCTGTCTCTTGTTTGAGAAGGCTATGGGTTGACTAGAATTAGGGCAGACATCTTCCACCTTGCCTTTCCCTTTTGACTGTGGTTTTCTGGCATGAGTTTATGAACAAATGACAGCAGAATTAGGCCATTAGAAGGGAATTGCTTTCTAAAATATAACTGTCTTCAGTGCATGTTGCCTGCTAATATTAATACAACTAACACAATTACTGGAAAGCTCTGTACATTTAGGATGACCAGTTAGCGACTGTGAAAAAATGGGATGGGGGGAGGGATAATAGGCACCTATATAAGAAAAAGTCCCCCAAAATGGGACTGTCCCTATAAAAACAGGACATCTGGTCACCCTATGTACATCACATTTGATAAAACTAATACATCTAAAAACCTGATGTGTATATAAAATGTGGTTATTTCTGTAATCTGCTCTGACTTTACTTTTCATTTGTTCCCTTTTGTAATAACAAACAGATTAGCAACATTTCCATCCAGGGGCAGGACTTTGGAGAGTCTATCTTTGAGCCTGGCATGACTTTTGCTCTTGCACGCTTTGATGGCGTGCTAGGTTTAGGATACCCTTCTTTAGCAGTTGGCAGTGCTCTTCCAGTATTTGACAGCATAATCAACCAACATCTGGTAGAGGAGCCAGTGTTTTCCTTCCACTTGAACAGGTCAGTTTTTAACACTGAATAAAGGGACACTGTCAAAAGAAGCAAATTTTAACTGTAGATTAAGAAACCAGCCATTTGTATGTGTTTCATCTCCAGAAAGGACATTTTCAAGGTAGGTCTAGACAGAAGCACCAGTGGGGAACATAGTAACTAAAATCATATTTACAGAAATGCTATTAAACTTATATCTTTAAAATAAACACTTGTAGATGCACTGTATAATACACAATTAATGCCCAAATCACTGAGAACTCCAAAGAAGTCTCTTGATCTATTAATCTGATGAATGGTCTACATTTGACATTTTTTTAAATGAAAAATGGACTTTTTAAAAAAATAAGATGCCAAAGGAAACTTTTCATTGTTTTGAAAATTTCCAATGATTGGATTATTATTTTTTTTAATCCAGTTTTTTGTTTGAAATAGCAACAACAACAAAGTCAGTTTAGTATTTTAGGCTGTTTTTTCATTTTTACACCTCTCCCTTTCCTTTTTTGCATTTTGTCACTGAAAAGGCGTGTGAAAAGAAAAAGGAGGAAAAAGAAAAAAACGAATTTATTTTGTTGAATCAGAAAATTTAGAAAATGTTTACAAAGCATATTTACCAGCTTTTGACCAGTGCTAATAAGAACAGTTACATCTGACTTTCTTACAGTGTCTTGGGCACTCAGAGAGTTGTTTCGTCAGCTAGTAGGAGATGAACAGAACGGTGGTGCTGCAGTCGAGCGACAGTATTTCAGAAGAAAAGGGGCCATGTTCTAATCCCAGTCACACCTAGAGTAACTCTATTTCAATTACTAGATTTACCCTGGATTTATTCTGGGGTAAACGAGACCAGAAACTGGCCTAAGGCACTTGTTTCTAATCTCACTTCTAAACCCTCTACAACCCCTAACGTTTTTAGTAAGGGGTTTAGACTGGAGGCTCTGATTTGGCGCCATCTCTAGGTATAATTATAAAATTAGAAGTTTTGACTTCCATTGCAACATACACATTTGAAAAAGACGTGAAAGGGTTGAAATTGAAAGCTGATTTCTCCCCCCTACTCCCATGTCCCACTTAAATTTTATGTCACCCAGTTTACATATTTATTTGTTTTGCATTTTTAGAGGAGAAGACATTGAAAATGGTGGTGAATTGATACTCGGGGGTATAGACCATTCCCTTTACAAAGGTTCAATTCACTGGGTTCCAGTTACTGAGAAAAGCTACTGGCAAATTCATGTTAACAAGTATGTATGCATGTCTATAAATCTGATGAAACTGTGCCTCTCTGTGTAAGCCCATTAAAATCCCAGGACATCTGTGCTACAGTAGCCACCCTGGATGTACTGCCTCCCAAAAACAGTGCTTCTGGGAAAGATCTGAAGATAATTAGTGTATCCCCTGCTGCAATAATATTTCTGGAAGCACTAACTTTGGTGGCTGGTACTTGGAGGAGTGTCCTTTATTAGCAGGTCACATTAAGGGCCCAGTGGACATCCGTGGGAATTGTGGGAATCCTTGCTGTCCTGGGTAAAGGATATTCACGTGATCTGGAGGCACTGAGTTCAATTCCTGCTTGCCCAGCCTTCCTGTGTGATAGCGGTCTAGTCACTTAGGCCATGTCTACACGAGAGAGTTTACAGTGGCGCAGCTGTACTCTGCACCTCGGCTGCAGTAAGATCTCTTGTGTAGCTGCTCTGTGCCGACGGAATTAGTCCTCCCCCAACGAGCGGGAGAAGCTCTCCCACAAACATAGCGCTTTCCACACCGGCACTTATGTTGGTGTAACTTATGTCGCTCAGTGGGAGGGGATGTTTTTTCACACCCCTGAGCGGCGCAAGTTATACTGATATAAGTGGTAGTGTAGACATGGCCTTAGCCTTGCCATGCCTCAGTTCCTACTATTTAAAATGATTGTAATAATAATAGTGCCCAACCCTGAATACATTCATCGATGTTTGTGAGATGCTCAGAGGATATATTGGTTGGGGTCAGATCAGTGTTAGACCTTAACCTCCTATATGTTCAGAAGAGCAGATGAGACACACACACGAATTATTTCCAAAGCTCTCTTGCCCTAGTTTTCTGTGAACACTATCCTTCTTTTGGAATCAGGACAGCTCTAAAGTCAGTATAAATTTTGAACTAGATGCTTGTATTTTAACTGGCAGCATAGCCTTGCTTAAATTCCCTGCTAACTGTGTCATCACTCTTCATGTATCCGCCCTCTCTGTTTAAAGTGTATGTGTTTTGTTTTTTCCACATGCAGCATAAAAATCCAGGGACGGGTTGCGCTTTGCTTCCATGGTTGTGAAGCCATTGTTGATTCAGGCACTTCTCTTATTACCGGCCCCTCTTTACAAATAAGACAACTACAGGAGCATATCGGGGCCAGTCCAACACAAACTGGAGAGGTAAAAACCATAGAGCGGGACAAAAAATTCAGAGGAAGTGAAGTAATGATTTGATACAAATGCTGATGTGAGGGGGGAAGGGAAAGAGATAAAATGATTAAAATTAGGCACAAAGTAGGGACTAGGAGAAAAGCTTGCTGCCTGCACAGAGCTGAAAGCAGGGGAACATATTAGATTTATATTGTTTTCATCCTTTCCTGCCACCTCTGTTTCCAAGATATCTCTTCCCTCATTAATGACACATGTGCATCTAGTAGAAGCATCTGTTTAAGGAAATGTTCTGTTAAAGTTGCTCCGATGATCATGACATCATATAACAGATCTACTACACCTCTACCCCGATATAACGCGACCAGATATAACACGAATTCGGATATAATGCGGTAAAGCAGTGCTCCGGGGAGGGGCGGGGTTGCGCACTCCGGTGGATCAAAGCAAGTTCAATATAACGCGGTTTCACCTATAACACGGTAAGATTTTTTGGCTCCCGAGGACAGCGTTATATCGGGGTCGAGGCGAACCTTGTAAAACAAGAGAAAATTACCTTTCCTACATCATATGGCGTGACTGTTAACTCCTTAAAGTCCAGAGCAGTTCCAGGCTGACTGTCAGTCAGAATCCGGAAATTAAGATAAAAAGATACCAGAATGACAGATATGTAATAATTCCATCAGAGGCCACGGGTGTGAGCTGAGCTTCTGAGAGCTAACATTCTTGTTACCAGAACCCCTAGAGGGGGACACAGTTCTATCATTCAAAATATTCTGGTTCAGTTGAATGTAACATATAGATCTAAGAGCCAGATCTGTTCCAATCCCTGTCTTCCATCCCCCTGCTCTCCATCTTCTGCACAGTCCCATTCCCTGTTACCTCTCTCATTCCCCCCTCTCTTCCCTGCTCTACCCCTCCTCCCACTTCCTTCTTCCCCTCAATTTTCCCTTTTATCCTCCCTGCTGCTGCATCTTCACCTTCTACAGCATTCTGCTGCCATCTCCTCCATGCTCCGAGTCTCCTTTCCTCTCAATCTCTTTCTACCTGCTCCCTGCCACCCCCAGATTTCCTGTGCTGCTCAGTCTCTCATATCTCCCTGTGTCTGTTCCAGTCCCCACTCTGCCACTCCCTCTCAACTGCTGCCACTCTCATCCTTTGATGCTTTCTAGGGTTGCCAACCTTTCATTTCTGGAAACTGGAAACCCTTGCTCCGCCCCCTCCCCAGAGGCCTGCCCCCTGCTCCACCCTCTCCCCCAACGTCCTGCCCTCTGCTCACTCCTCTCCTCTGCAGCCCTGCGCTCAGCCCAGGGAGCGCCGTACTCTCCCCACCTCACCAGTCACCTGCGGAGGAGGGAAGCTCCCTCCTTCTGCTGCACCTGCCCCCCGGCACATTCGGTCCCTGTCCCCAGTAGCCGGGCCTGGGCAGGGGGTGTCCCGCTGCCTCCCACAGCCAGGCTCTCTCTGAGGCAGCCCAGCTGCCGCGCTGAGTGGCTGGGCTTTCACACCAACCCACAGCAGAACAGCTGGCAGGAGAAGTGGATGGTCCTGCCCCTTCTGCTCCCTGGCACGTTTCCAGCTCACACAGCCTCTGACCCTGGCAGCCAGGTCCAAGCGGGGAATGGAAGGGCCGGAACCACATACTTCTTCCACCGGGCGCTCTGCTATGGGTTGGCGTGAGAGGCCAGCCAGTGTGGTAGCTGTCTGTCAGAGAGAGAGCCTGACTGTGAGAGATGGTGGCGGCGGCAGTGGGTAAAGGACAGAGCCCCTCTCCCCACCCTGGTGGGCCAATTTTTCTTGGGGGGGGGCACTTGCCCGCGAATGTCCCCCCTATGCATTGCCCCTACCCCTGCCCCTGCAGGCAGCAACCAGACTTTTGATGTCCGGTCAGTGTTTCCAACCAGGCACTTTCAGATGGTGTTTTGGACTGGACTTTCCAGTCAAAAACTGGACACCTGGCAACCCTAATGCTTTCCCTCGTATGTTTACTCAGGGAGCAGCTTCACCATCTCCTTCACCTCTCCTTTGATGTCCAAACAGCTTTGCTTCTTCACTTCATGGCTTGCCAGTCTGCCTGCTCGCAACTATATTGATTCCTATATGCATTTAAATGGTAGTCCCACATAGTCTAGGAGCATGTGTAATTTCATGGGCAAATTAATGATAGAAAGGTAAGGGAGATGTCATTTGATTCGTAAAAATCTACAGAATCATAATTTCAGTGGCTTCATCCTCTGCACTGATTAGGGGGACTCGCTGTCCCCCACTCGTACCTCCCCGGTTCACAGCTCCATGTCCTCTAGTTGATGAAGATTTATTATACATGAAGATGGTCCAGTCTTTGCTGCTCTTTATTTGATCTGTTAGAACAGCTAATTGGAATTTGCACCTCACAGCACTGAAAGACTTTGTGAAATACATTTTTGCTTAAGTTTTAACCAACTATTCTTTGATGATTGCCTGGTACCTGAATGAAATAAGAGGTGTAGAAAAGTGACACTAACATATGGGAGGCATTTTGAAAAGGGAATTGGGTTGTTAAAAGATCACCAGTTCCCTTCTGTGGACTTGATTCAGACAAAGCCTTAGAACATGAAAACAGAGCAATGAAAGTCACGGGAGGGATTGCTGGGCATAACACAACATCCAAATGCTCTTTCCCAGTTTTTCCTGACAACCCCAGCACTCCGCTGAATTTTGAATGAAATATTAAGCAAGTAGAAGTAACCAAGTACCATCTGGACTCATTACATGCAGTTAAATGCCAAGAAGGGGCATATGAGGAGAGATTAATAAGACTGGGACTTTTCAGCTTGGAAAAGACACGACTAAAGGGGGATATGATTGAGGTCTATAAAATCATGACTTGTGTGGAGAAAGTAGATAAGGAAGTGTTATTTACTCCTTCCCATAACACATGAACTAGGGGTCACCAAATTAAATTAATAGGCAGCAGATTTAAAACAAACAAAAGGAAGTATTTTTACACACGACGCATAGTCAACCTGTGGAACTCTTTGCCAGAGGATGTTGTGAAGGCCAAGTCTATAACAGGGTTCAAAAAAGAATTAGATAAATTAATGGAGGATAGGTCCATCAATGGCTATTAGCCAGGATGGGCAGGGATGGTGTCCCTAGTCTCTGTTTGTCAGAAGCTGGGAATGAGCGACAGGTCATGGATCACTTGATGATTACCTGTTCATTCCCTCTGGGGCACCTGGCACTGGCCACTGTCAGAGATGGACCTTTCGTCTGACCCAGTATGGCCGTTCTTATGTACAGCCAAATCTTGGCAGGTTTTAACAGTTTCTGATTTGTTGAGAGGTTGTACCTCAGCCATACCATCTGTGATTACTATGCTGAAAAGCATCTTCTGGCATAAGATACTGGTTGTATTGTTAGTAGGTACTGGCTTAGGAAGACCATGCAAGATGTGAATTAGTTTGCTTTTTGCCTGGCACATATGCATTATTCCGTCACATACGAGCATCGATCATGGCCCCATGGAGAACTTGTACTTTCCCAAAGTCTCATGCAGATCAACATCATGCTGAGATCTGGACATGACCAGGAGACAAGCAAGCAATAACCTGTCTGTGGTTAGCTCTGTCATAGTCCCTGCCACCTTCACTCTGACTTTCTTCTTTACATTCAAGCACAGCTTTAGTCTGTTCTTCTTGATTGTAGCCCATAGATTGATGGAGCCTTGAATAATTCTTTGGGTTTTGAAGGCTTCATACAAGTTATGACCCAAAGTATCCATTCAACTGACATTGTTAGCTATCTCATCACTGAAGACTGCTTTCATCATGATATTAATGAGCTCCAGTCCATCATACATGAATGGGTTTGCTTGTGCAAGTAAGCTCACCCTGAAGCCATTCCATACGCCTAATCATTTTTGTTGCCCCTTTCTGAACCTTTTCCAAGTCCAATAGTATTCAAGATATGGGCATACCATGGATTTATATAGAGGCAATATGATATTTTCTGTCTTATTATCTATCCCTTTCCTAATGATTCCCAACATTGTTAGCTTTTTAGACTGCCGCTTCACATTGAGGGGATGTTTTCAGAGAACTATCCACAATGACTCCAAGATCTCTTTCTTGAGTGGTAACCACTAATTTAGACCCCATTATTTTATATGTATAGTTGGGATTATGTTTTCCAATGTGCAATTACTTTGCATTTATCATCATTGAATTTCATCTGCCATTTTGTTGCCCACTCACCCAGTTTTGAGAGATCCTTTTGTAGCTCCTTGCAGTCTGCCTGGGACTTGACTATCTTGAGTAGTTTTGTATGATCTGCAAATTTTTCCACCTCACTGTTTACCCCCTTTTCCAGATCATTTATGAATATGTTGAATAGGACTGGGCCCAGTACAGACCTCTGGGGGGACACCACTATTTAACTCTCTCCATTCTGAAAACTGTACACTTCATTATGAGGCTACAGGAAAAATACTGGCTCTATGACAAAGTCCATCTCATGTTTGACACGTATGCAGAGGAGTCAATTAAAAGGATTACCAAAAATACCTGGTATTGCCCCTGTCCAATACAAAGTCACTGATCCATGAACATCTCCAATGTCATAATGAAGCAGCTACTGTCTCGTATCTTATGAAGGATGAGATAACCTCATACCTAGCAGGAAAAATACTCCAGCGTGCAAAGAATTGTTCAAAGAATTTCACAGTCACATGGCATAATGAAGCAGCTGCCTCACACTGTTCAGTGGAGTTTCTTCATAGTGCCCATGAGGAGTCGGACACTAAAATTACCTTGCATGCCATCAGTGCCCCAGAGAGAGGTGCTATTAAACAATAGGTTTTTGCACAAGACACAGATGTTCTAGTGCTCTCCATGAGATGCTACCCAAGGCTTCCACAAGATCCTGATTTTGCACCTGCTGCTAGGAAGCAGAATTGTGGTATTTCCTCAGAGCTGTGTTCTTATCATGCAGAGCATTAAAAGCTGCAGTACTGCTAGGTTTCCATGCCCTTTCAGGATATGACACTACTGGAAGATGGGCTGGAAAGACCAAATTATCGTACTGGAAGGCATTTGATTCAGCCTCCGAAGACTTTCTCCTCACTCTGAAGGTGTTCGGAATGACTGATGCAGTCAACTAGGGTGACCAATGTCCCGATTTTATAGGGACAGTCTGGATTTTTGGGTCTTTTTCTTATATAGGTTCCTATTACCCCCCACCCCCGTCCCGATTTTTCACACTTGCTGTCTGGTCACCCTAGCAGTCACTGATGAGGTCATAAATGCGCTGGAGCCATTCATATGCCAAGTTTATCATTTGAAGACCAACATTATGACACTTGCAGAGCTACGTAGATGGATGTTTTCCAAGAAGCAAATGAAGAAAAATTGCTACTGACAAGGGGTGCATTTATATCTGCTATCAAGAGGGTGAATTATCAAGTAATGGAATGGCTTTACAATGATTGAGCATGTCCAAAACTACCTTCCCTTATAGGGCATGGATGGGTCTTGGAGGAGGGACTGATCACACCAATTGTGTGTAAAATACCATGTGCTCCCAAATCAGTCCTTCAGCTAATCAAATACTTGTGTGCAAAGAACAGATGCTCATTATCCTGCAAATGTTTGGCCAGCAACCTGCCTTTCACAGAGAGGTGCATGTGTGGCACGGATGAGGATCAGTGTGACAATGTATCTAGCAGTGGAGTAGATGGAGATGATACTGATGATGACTTTGATGAATAAATGTTTTCAGTCCTACTTGTCAAGGCAACTTCCCTAGGAAGGATTACCAAAGGTCAATTTATGTTAAAGTATAATTTAAAAAACTTTGATTTTTAAACACACACACACACACACACACACACACACACACACACACACACTTGTTCTAGGTTTGTCATGTTTGGTACCATTATGTTTGTGGAGGGAAAGGGCTTTCGAAATATACCCAACTCGAACCTTTTCCAATGATCTTGTATTATCAAAATTTCCACCAACTGGAGGACCTGGGGCTGGGATGCAGGGAGTCCTCTCTACCCCGGTGCAGAAGGTGACATCATTGAAATTATGATGCTGTAGATTTTATGAATCAAATAACTTTCCTTTATCTTTTAATCACTAACTTGCCCACAGAATGAGATTTTACTACATTGTGTTCCGAAACTAATATTGCTGAGCTGTCATGCACGGACTGGTGTATGAAAACACTGCCACCTTGAGGTGTATCATAAATAGAATACAATGCCAACAAATTGATTATAACACATTACAAAAGTGCTATGAAGTCCAGTCCATTTCAGTGCTTCAACTTCTCTTTCTACTGTGTTCACATTTCCCATGTACTTCATGGGTAAAACAAAATTATGAGCTCACATGGCCTGAAATTGTTCTAGACACATTTGTGGTGTAAATGGAGCTACACTATGGCTTGAGCTGGGAGAAAATTTTTCAGCTAACATTTTTTTCTGAAAAAAAAAAAAAAAAAAAAAAAAAAAAAAAATTGAGATTCAGCCACATCAAAAAGTTTTGCAAATTTGTGTTGCTTTTGCTGAATTGTTCATGTTGCAGGGAAAAGTTTCCAAAAATGTCAAACTGGAGCATTTTGATTTTTTCAATTGAAAAGACTTTTTTTTAGGAAATTGCCTTCAATTTTTTTTTTTTTTTTTAAATCTAAAACATTAAAAACACTCAAAATTGAAATGAAACATTTTGGTTCAAATGAAATGTTTTGTTCGACCCACAACACTTTTTTTTTAGACTTTTCAATTCACCAAAAATGAAAAAAAAAATGTTTTGCTTTGTTTTGCAATTGGCAGTGAACTGAAAAATCTGTTACTTGCCAAGATCTAATTTATGACCCTCATAGCCCTTTATGCAATATCTTGGCTCTGTTATATTATTTATATTATATATATATGATATATCCCACAATATACTCTGCAGCTCTACTTGGCTCTTGTTTTCCAGAATGTACTCGACAGACATTCAAAATACTTGGGGAATATATTTTCATAAACTAGATTTTTAAACATATTCCTCCTGTTGTAAAACAATAAGCTAAAACACCTACAGCTTACAACAAAGTTCCCAGACGGTATTAGACCATCTTCCAGAATGGTCCAAAGTTCTTTTAATTTTTTTAATGAATGGAGCAACTGGAGAAGCAATAAATAAACAAAATAAAAAAAAAACCAACAAAACCACCACCACCAACAACAACAACAAAACAAACCCCACACAACAAACCCCCCTCTCATATATTCACTATGAATTAGTGTAATATTTACAGCAATGAATGGGCATTCCAGATTGTGATCTATCAGCTGTTTTTCGAATTCCATTTTAGTGTAAAAAGAACAGGAGTACTTGTGGCACCTTAGAGACTAACAAATTTATTAGAGCATAAGCTTTCGTGGACTACAGCCCATTTCTTCGGATGCATAAATAGTGGAATCAATATTGAGGAGATATATATACACACATACAGAGAGCATAAACAGGTGGGAGTTGTCTTACCAACTCTGAGAGGCCAATTAAGTAAGAGAAAAAAAACTTTTGAAGTGATAATCAAGATAGCCCAGTACAGACAGTTTGATAATAGGTGTGAGAGTACTTACAAGGGGAGATAGATTCAATGTTTGTAATGGCTCAGCCATTCCCAGTCCTTATTCAATCCTGAGTTGATTGTGTCTAGTTTGCATATCAATTCCAGCTCAGCAGTCTCTTGTTGGAGTCTGTTTTTGAAGTTTTTCTGTTGTAAGATAGCCACCCGCAGGTCTGACATGGAATGACCAGACAGGTTAAAGTGTTCTCCCACTGGTTTTTGAGTATTATGATTCCTGATGTCAGATTTGTATCCATTAATTCTTTTGCATAGAGACTGTTCGGTTTGGCCAATGTACATGGCAGAGGGGCATTGCTGGCACATGATGGCATATATCACATTGGTAGATGTGCAGGTGAACGAGCCCCTGATGGTATGGCTGATGTGATTAGATCCTATGATGATGTCACTTGAATAGATATGTGGACAGAGTTGGCATCGGGCTTTGTTACAAGGATAGGTTCCTGGGTCAGTGGTTTTGTTCAGTGATGTATGGTTGCTGAGGAGTATTTGCTTTAGGTTGGGGGGTTGTCTGTAAGCGAGGACAGGTCTGTCTCCCAAGATCTGTGAGAGTAAAGGATCATCTTTCAGGATAGTGTAGTATAGTATAGGACACAATATGCCTATAGACCTTCTGGATGGGTTCCCTTCATCTGAAAATATGATGCTCCTGTAGAGTATGGGGAAAGGTTGTGATTGTAAGCCACTCCCTGTGGAGGCTCTGAGGAGAGACGACATACTGGAGGCAGCTCCCAGGACCATGCCTGTGGCAGGCTTCTGGGAGCACTGGAATTGTGCACTTAGCAGTGCCCATTACAAGAGGCAATGAGAATTCATGCTGGAGCCTGGGTTTGCTTGCATATGTGGAGGGAGGAGGAGCCAGGTCCTCAGAGACCCTTCCATTTTGGGCATCACTAGCCTTGTTGTCAGTCCTAGATTCCATTGGTCCTGGGGTGTGGGAGTCTGAGAAGTCTGTGTTCGACCCTGTGTATTAGCTCAAAGAGCAGGAGGCCTCCTTATACGTTCCTACCACTTGCACTCCTGTGCAGGGCCATAATATAATCTTGTATGTTGACTATTAGGTCTGAAAAAAATAAATAATACCAAACCGGACTGCAGAGGTGGATATTCTGGTTGCTAGGTTGATTCATAGGTTGATAGACTGATTATAATTTTGAATAAAAAGGCAATGTAAAAACACCCAAACAAACAAGCCTCAAGTCAACCAATATATTGTGTTATAGTTTGTTGTAGATTGCAGGAGACTGTCAAGCTTGCCACATGTAAGTTTCACTATTGGACACAGAGACTACACGTTAACAGCAAAAGACTATATAATAAAGGTATGTATATACATTCTAAGAAATGGTATCTACCAAATTATAAAATGATAATATGTAATTCTACATAGAAATGTGCTTTTAATTTCAGGAAACCATAGAAGAAAAAACTGTGTGCATCAGTGGCTTTCAGTCTCTGGATATTGCCACTCATTCTGGCCAGCTATGGATTTTAGGAGATGTATTCATGTCAGCGTTTTACTGTATTTTTGACCGTGGAAATGATAGAGTGGGATTTGCAAAAACCTCTCGTAGAAGGGAGCATTCCTGAGGCCCTAATGGCGTCAGTTCTGCCTTAAACACGTTATTACAGGGATATGAGATGAGCCTGAACTAAAACCCTGGATCTGGCGATTGCTCCCAAAAAAATTCACGTAGGTTTAGGGTGGGTTTGAAATTGAATTCTGAATGCTAAGTTTGTAGCTAGGTTCCATTTCTATACATTTGCAACAGACACATTTATTTCTAAATCAGTGATTGAGAGACCAAAAGCCCTAGGAAGGACTGTGTCAAAAAACCTTAAATGCCTGTACAACAACTTGCCTGTAGGACTTGCATTGGGGTGGGAGGGAGTGTGTGCTTGGGAGAAGTCTGCTAAATAATGCAAAGATGATTGTGTATCAGTTGCAGTTATGGGAATCTAATCTGGCTAGTGTTGGATATTTCTCTTCCCTTGCTTGTCAGTTTCAGCCTTCTATTTCCTGACTAAATATTTTCTTTTTATCATTTTAATTGTTGCTTTTATTTTTCTCATTATTTGCTGGGGTTTGTTCCACCCTTGCTCCCTCTGTTACTTGTGGCACCTTAGAGACTAACAAATTTATTTGAGCATAAGCTTTCGTGCGCTACAGCCCACTTCTTCGGATGCATAGAATGGAACATATATTGAGGAGATATATATACACATACAGAGAGCATGAAAAGGTGGGAGTTATCTTACCAACTCTGAGAGGCCAATTTTTTTTCTCTTACTTAATTGGCCTCTCAGAGTTGGTAAGACAACTCCCACCTTTTCATGCTCTCTGTATGTGTATATATATCTCCTCAATATATGTTCCATTCTATGCATCCGAAGAAGTGGGCTGTAGTCCACAAAAGCTTATGCTCTAATAAATTTGTTAGTCTCTAAGGTGCCACAAGTACTCCTGTTCTTTTTGCGGATACAGACTAACACGGCTGCTACTCTGAAATCTGTCCTTTATAGATGCTCTTTACGTGCAGCAAGCCTCAATCCTGACTCTTTTTACTACCATCACTTAAATGTGATTTCCAGCTACTTACTTATTCTCTATGACTTGTCTTTTTCCTCAGGCACATGCTCTTTTTCTACACTTTCTTGCTGGAACTAGGGGTGCAGCACCCCCGTCTTGAAGTAGTTTCCATCATATACAGGGTTTATAGTTTGGTTCAATGGCTCTCAGCACCCCCACTATACAAATTGTTCCAGCACCACTGTCAGTCAGATGCTGTCTTTAGTGCCTGACATCTCCACACTTTGATGGATTGAAACAGCTGGGGTTGGCATCCACTTGCGTGGCAAGAAATCAGACAGTGAAGCTTGTATTGCACAATCGCTGCAAAGAGAGAGACTGTTATGTGGGAATGACACCGTAGCATCATCTTGTTCCATTAAAGATACAAAAATAGGACCCCAATGTAGGCCTGTGCTGTTCCTCATTTTGAGACATCATTAGCAGCAGTTTTGACTGAGATGCAAAATAGTTCCGAGCCATGGGGAGCCAAGCTGTCCTCTGTTGTGTAATTGATTGAACAATAATGAATTCATCTGATTTATACCTATTTGACTATTCATCTTGCTTGTTAGATCTGATTCTAGTTATTAACATACAAATGAATAAAATTTGAGCAAGAAAAACTGGTTTGAGTTGGTGCTTTTTTCATTTCATTTTACCTTTTCTTTCAATGGAAAATAAGTTAACTAGGGCCGTGTTCTGCCCAGGGTTATGCAGAACATGTTACTGTTTGTGATGTAGACGGAACTCCCCCCGGCTGTGAGGCATGGCGGAGGGGAAATCAATGAAAAAAAGGAAGGGAAAATCCCAAAGACACCAAAAGGGAGGGGAGGGAAGCGCATAGCCCAAGCAACATGCTCCAAATGGCTCTTCCTCTCCCCCAAGAGCCATTGAATGTCCATTTGTGGCAATGCCACATGCTCAGAGTCTGCTGGGGATGATCAGGACTCTGTGGGGACAGGCTGTAGGGCAGGACAGCTGTTGTAGGTAGCATATTGCTCATGCAAACAGAAGGATACCCGGCCCCAAGTTGATTTTCAAGGATTACATAAATCCTTCAGTCTTTTTCTGCCTGCAGCGTATGCCCAGCGTAAGTAAAGCTTTGTTACTGTAGTTTCCTGATATGCAGCCTAACTATTGGTCTAGAAGAGTAAGTATTGTGAAGGGCTGGTTTATGTGGGTTCTAAATGTGCTATGGCTCCCACTTGAACAGGAAGCATGGAGTAGTCTCATACATTGACTTCTCTTTCTTGGTTGCCACCTGACACGGTCAGGGCAGCTTCTCTATGGTTGCTGCACCCACTAGTATCACACCCTATGTGGGAAGCATTCCGCAGAGAGGTGGCCCAGCAGCTGCAGGCAGAGGCAGATTAAGATTTATTGGATCCGTGGTCACAAAGAACAATTTGGACTCCCAGATCCCAGAGGGAAGCAGAACTGGGGGGGGGAGTGGGACATGGCCCCCCATTTTTTAACATGGGCATAGTAGCCTTGGGCAGGCACAGAGTGGCAGTGGCAGGGGCTGCACTTTGCAGTGTGGGAGCTGATAAGGTGATTAGCTCCCCTGTTATGAAGCACAGCCCCTGCTAGTTCTTCCTGATGGGGGGTTGATGTGGGCCTTAGCCCCCCCCCATGGGACCCCGCCCCCTGCCCCTCCTCTTCCCCCCAGCCCCGACCCCCTGGCCAGTGCGGAAGCTGGAGTCAGGCAGTAGTAAGAGCTGCTCAGGGAGCCCTGGACCCTCCACCTGCCATGGGCTGCAGTCCCCGGGGGGTGGGGACATGGATCGGGGGCTGCTCTTAGGCACCCCTGCCCAGGGCAGGTGGAGGGTCTGGGCTCCCTAGGCAGCTCTTGCCATGGTGTGGCTCCAGCTTCTGTCCTGGGGCAGAGGAGGAACAGGGGCCAGGGCTACAGTTCCAGTACAGGTGGCCCCTCCACTTCCACACACATTCTGGTGCTCCTATGGGGGCCCCCCAAATTGGCCAGGGCCCCTAGGCACAGACCCTGTGGGCTTGTGCATTAATCCACCACCGGCTGCCGGCAGTTTAAGCAGGTACTGTTCCTCTGGGCATGCAGGGGGTAAAATGGGTCCCAGCTGGAGCCATCTTTTCCACCCCTAGAGCCTCCTGGCCTCAGAACTATATTGACCTCTTGTTCTGGGGGACTAGGACCATGTGGTGTCCCTCTCCCCACGGACATATGGCAAGGAGGAGCCAGCCAGAGACTTGAAGGCAGCAGAGCAGTGGCTGTATGTGTTTGTGCAGGGAATGACAGAAACTGATGATGTCCCCAGACTGCCTTCTGCAGTTCTCATTCTGATCATGCTGTGCCTTGTGCTGATTGGCTGTTTGTACCAACTCTCTCCCTTCATTTGTCTTTCCAGAAAGCTGCGCCCCGCGTAACAGCACGCCACTGAGAAGATTTAAATACACAAATAAATAAATGAACAAAATTTGTGGAAGTAACATGACATTTGCCATTGTCACGTTGCTCACTCAGCTTGTGTGTTCTACCCTTTCCCCTGCCCGGTCTGTCTTGTTTATTTAGACTGGAGG
This sequence comes from Trachemys scripta elegans, assembly GCF_013100865.1. Classification (NCBI taxonomy): domain Eukaryota; kingdom Metazoa; phylum Chordata; order Testudines; family Emydidae; genus Trachemys; species Trachemys scripta. The sequence goes on from NC_048298.1 coordinate 63,776,624, forward strand.
CTTTTCAGTGCAGGGTCTGTCTCAGAGTGTGTCTACACTGCAATGGAAGGTGTGATTGCAGCTCGGCTCGGAATACCCACACTATAGCTTTAATCTACCTAGCACAGGGGTGGGCAAACTTTTTGGCCTGAGGGCCACATCGGCGTTCCGAAACTGTATGGAGGGCTGGGTAGGGAAGGCTGTGCCTCCCCAAACAGCTTGGCCCCCGCCTCCTGACTGCCCCCCTCAGAACTCTCCCACCCATCCAACCCCCCCGCTACTTGTCCCCTGACTGCCCCCTACCGGGAACCCCCAACCCTGACCACCCCCTCCCAGGACACCACCCCCTATCCAACCCCCCTGTCCCCTGAATGTCCCAACCCCTATCCACACCCCCGCCCCCTGACAGGCCCCCTGGGACTCCCATGCCTATCCGACCCCCACCCCGTGCCTCATCCCCGACCGCTTCCCCCTCACAACCTCTGCCCCATCCAACCGCCCCCTGTTCCCCATCCCCTTACTGCCCCCAGGACTCCCTGCCCCTTAGCCAACGCCCCCCCACACTCCTCGCCCCCGTACCATGCCGCTCAAAGCAGTAGGATTGGCAGCTGTGCCCAGAGCCAGCCACACCACCCAGAGCGCTGGCGGCACGGTGAGCTGAGGCTGCAGGGGAGGGGGGACAGCAGGAGAGGGCTAGCCTACCCAGCCGGGAGCTCAAGGGCCTGCCGGGAAGGACAGTTCAGCAGGCCAGATGTGGCCCGTGGGCCATAGTTTGCCCACCTCTGACCTAGCACATCATGGGCTCTACAAGCCTGCCTGGTCCCTCTGGCTCCATATTCGGCTTGCTAGCCCAAACTGAAGCCCATGCCACTGCGTCTGCTGCTGGTTTTAACTCCAAGGCTATGCCGACCTGAGCTGCAATCACATTTGCCATAGCAGTGTGGACATACCCTTATTCTGTGTTTGTACAGCACTTGGTCCCCTGGGCACTTCCATGATAAATATGTGTTTGAAATGACGGACACAGTCATTTACAAATGAGACTTTATGCCGTCACTTCTGACACTCACTTTAAACTCTGGAATGCAAAAGCGATCAGCTGTATTCAAAAGAGACTTCTGGGGCTATGGAAATGTACAGGTATTACAGCAAGCTTCCTTAAGTTTCCTTCCCTCACTCTCTCGAATGACAGGATTATGCGTTCAGTGTGTTCCCTCTGATAACTATGTTCTGATTAGTCAGAACTGAATTATCTGGGCTAATGTTTGGAAGATTCTGCCAGATGAAACCTACTATGCAGGCTAGTGCATAGGATGCCCAGATACCCAATCCTATAGAATAGCAATTCTGAGGTTGTAGGGGTTGACATGTGGGGCACCTAGCCCACATCAAAGTGAGCAGGTCCCATTGTTAACAATATACTTTAAAATAATCTCCATGTTTAAGGACATATTCTTGGGGATGCCATATTCCTACTCAAGCCTTGGGCTCAATAAACTGATGGTCTTTAGATGCAATACTCCAGACCAGTTACCAGATATGGGAGCACAGCATGTAGTCTCCCTTTTATGGAAACCAATCCTTTAAGAAGAGCACTGGACCCAACAAATATGGAGCAGTATCAATTGAGAAACTTGCTAATGCTGTACTTCAGGACAAGCTTAATGGTTCTGAACAAATATAAGACCCATTTCTGGCACTGACAAAGTTTGACACATGGACTTTTAGACTTGAAGCTTTTGTTGTTATAGACCTAGAAAGTCTATGCACAGGTATCTCTGGAATATTGGTCTTGGTTTCTAATGTGTACTATAGTAGGTATTTATAGTTCCCAGTATTATAATGTCATGGCTCTGTACTCATCAGTAAAGGACTATACCTCATATATTTGATCTGACAGGCTATGGCCCAGACCACAAGATTCAGTTGCCATTGAGCAGTTTTTGCAGAATAGGGTAAGCTATACAAATATGATTTACTCCACGTCTATTTTGTGTATATGCTTTTTTCTCAATTTTATTTTTAAAATGTGAAGTGCTCATAAGCAAACTTCTGTTTAGATAAACTTCATTTATTTGGTCCTAAAATAAGACATTATAAAGCTGTATCATTTATTTAGCAGCAGCCTGGATATTTTTGCTTCCTTAGACAAGTAGTTGAATTACATTTTGTACATTTCCTTTATATAGATATACATAAATTATTATTCGAACAGAAAATTACAGTCAACTCACATTTCTGTCATATATGAATGAGGGTTGCCAGAAAGTTCCATAAAATGTGAACATTCTGGGTTCTTGAATTCTGACGTAGAATGCGAAAACCTAGAAAGTTGCAGTATTGGTCGGCTCATCATACCACAGACATTATGGTCAATATATCCCACCTTCTCCAAGATCAACCCCAGGAGATGGTAACAAACTGTTGCTTTGACATATGCTTCTGTTCTACCCTTGTTTTCTCCCCAGTCTTTTCCAGCTTCACAAACATCTGTAGCTCCTGCCCTCTGATGCTCTTGTTTTCCAAAGTGGCCTACACTATTGTAGGTCCTTGTTGGGACATATCTTGACATAGTTTAATACAGCCAAAGCAACCTCATTTTTTAAAAAAAGCTTTTTTTATGTAATAAATTGCTTACATTGTTTATACTGGTAAATGTGAACCATAAACTGTTGGGGCTGTTAGTGTTATAATTAGTCAATTGACTAAACTAATGTTAAAAAAATTGTAGCAAGAGGCACTTAGGTGACCAACTTGGTCCAAAAGATAATTCAGCACCCAGATGAATGCAATAGTGGGCTCACAGACAAACTAACTAACAAGAGGAAATTTTGAAAATGGCCATAACTAAGTCCCGTTCTGTACAAGTAATGGACAGCATATTTATATTTATTCCTGTAATTAGTTGCTATTTGTGAAACACCTATAAGCATTTTCCCACTGGACTGTATCCTTTTCTAGTGTTATGAGGCCCTGTGAGAGGACGCTAAGCTCTTACACTGCTGGTCCAGGTTTGCTACATATAATGGAAGCATGAATGAAATATTAACAGAACCAGGCCTACTACACGGCTATGGCCTACTATGTGGCTATAAAGCAGGCCTACTACATGGCTATAAAGCAAGCCTTCTACTCAGCTACGAATGAGAGGGGAGAGAATTTGAATGACAACTCTGTCCAGCCAACCAGCTGGATGCAGTAGCTGGTCTTGAGGTTAGTGGAACAGGTGTGAAAGAAAGAAAGAGGAGGCCAAGCATCTAAATCATTGGTCAGTAGTTGTGTGATCAAGCACTGATGTAAAAGATGTGGTGTGGAGCCTACTAGAGAGGTAGGCAATGAAAGATAAACACAATTAAAGAGTGGGGAAAATATGCTCTGTTTTGTTTCAGTTGAGTACTGTGGGAGAGTGAGGGCCAACTGAAGTCTGGGATGGAGCAGATGATTATTCTGTTCCAATACAACTACGAGCCTGTTGGAAGCAGAGAGAAAGGAGGTTGAATCATAGAATATCAGGGTTGGAAGGGACCTCAGGAGGTCATCTAGTCCAACCCCCTGCTCAAAGCAGGACCAATCCCCAACTAAATCATCCCAGCCAGGGCCTTGTCAAGCCTGACCTTAAAAACCTCTAAGGAAGGAGATTCCACCACCTCCCTAGGTAACCCATTCCAGTGCTTCAGCACCCTCCTAGTGAAAAAGTTTTTCCTAATATTCAACCTAAATCTCCCCCACTGCAACTTGAGACCATTACTCTTTGTTCTGTCATCTAGTACCACTGAGAACAGTCTAGATCCATCCTCTTTGGAACCCCCTTTCAGGTAGTTGAAAGCAGCTATCAAATCCCCCCTCATTCTTCTCTGAGGATGAGGATGGTGGCAAGATGGTGATTGGACCCTGGAGATTAGGCGAGATTTCTGCGATCAGAAAAGACAGAGAGAAAAGAGACAAAAGAAACAATGGCCTGGAATCCCTGACTCAAATCCTCTCCCCTGAGAGACTCCCATTTCCTCAGGCTTGTGTTCTGTTGGCGGCTGGCTATGGAATCCTCCTACCCAAATGGTGGAACTGCTTTGTGGCTGCTGATACACTCCCTCCTGCAGCTACAGCCATCCTTCTCCTCATGCAGGACAGAGGGGAGTTTGGCCAGTGAACCTACAGAGCTGTGGATCCACTGGTCACACCCCACACTTCTTAGGCCTTCCTATGCTACCATAGAGAAAGCCACAGAGCAGTGCTTCAAGCACATGGGAGCTGTGCACTCCCAGGGAGGGTGCTCCGCCTCCTGCCATGAGTAGAGTAACTGCCTTAGTTCCATTGCCTTTGGAGCCATCCACTCTGCTGGATGGTGGAGGAGGGATGTGTTGTTAATGAATTGTACTGGCATGACATCAGTATGATTCCTTAACACTTATCCTTACTATTTCGTGACAGTTGAATAAGACTTGATGAGGAAATAATTACTTGGCTGTGTTATAAAAGCAATTTGATTTGCAAAAGGGTGGATTCCAAGAGAGAAGGGCTGGGCGTGTATGTGCTGGAGAGAAATCTCCTTTCCCACTGCTGAAAGAGAGGGAAAACACCCCTTTCCATCATGGCCATGGACAGCATAAGCTTCCTTTCCCAAGCCATGTTCAAAGGTGGAGTCCGTGCTGAGAGAAAGGCCGAAGAACACTGCCAAAGCTGGGTACCGGCTGGTGAGATCTATCCAGGGACTGAGGCTCCCGGCTGGCTGAGATTTTTGTTTTAATTTAAATTTAATATTGCCCTGCCAGAAGCCTTATTGAGAGAGGAAAGCTTTAACATAGCAATCTGAGTAATTTTCTTTGGAAATAAGATCAGCCGTACGACGTACTGTATGTGTGGTCTGAGCAGTGTGTTTGTATTTCTGTATTTTCAGAAAATCTGAATAAGAACAGGTTTCAAAAGAGACAGAAAGTTCCAATTGTTTTGCAAAATGAAAGTTTTGTGTGTTTGGGGAACCCCGAAATGGCTGCAGGGGCTCTTAAACATTTCCCCCCACTGTAAATAATAGAACAGAATTGGAATCTAGAAGATTCTGACAACCTTGTCAGAGATTTCCTTCATTCTTCTCATTAATGAATTCTAGTATAGCTGTTTCTTTAGCATCCAGATGTTCCAATAAGTGATGCATATCAACTGTATCTCTAGCAGCAGAGGTAGCAGCAATGTTACTTTCACCACTTAAGGTGCTTTGTCCAGAGGGTGTTCCAAAATCCAATAAAAGAGGTGCAGCATCTGTATGCAATGTAATACTGAGCATATGGAAGTCTGGGGAACATCTTTCAGAGCTCCTGTGTTGATCTTTGCTATCACCTGCTGTCATACTTCTGTGTAAATCAGGTTTTGGTTCCTCCATTACAACGGTGGATGATTTTTGCTGCCCAGAATCCGTAAAAGACATAGCCATTTCTGAGTGAGGTCGTGGCGCATCCGCAGGATCAGAATGTGGCTCAGTTGGACTGCCTGGTGGAGCCTGTTCTGTCGACATGTTTGTGGAGGTGTCTGTCTGTAAAGTCTGGCTGTCTGACGCGTTGAGTGTTCTTTCCTCAGTAGTAGCAACAACTTCTTCAGGGACTGGCAAAGATATCTTAGTTGTTGTGTCATTCTCACTAGATTGGTAGCTCTCTAAAATGTTGGTTCTGCTAGTTTCACTAATAGTTGCTAGATCTATGCTAGCATGCAGTCGGGGATTCCTGTCAGCCAGCTCATATTTCTTCTTGGCCTTTGAGGCAAAATGTCTCCCTCTAGAATGCATTTCTTGCAAACTGCTGATGTGACCCTTTTCATGCGCAGGGAAAAACACCGAGTTCTCACTTGTCTGTCTGCTGTAGCGCCTCCTGGTTGGGGAAGGAGAGATTTCATGGACACTCAGAAATCGCTTAACTCTTCTCAGCACTGAGGGCTGTCGCCTGAATTTCTCATCATCCCAGGGCCAGTTTTCCCCACGGAGGAACTCTGTATCAGACAGCCTGTAAGATAAAGCGATGCAGGGTGTGTCACTCTGTATTTCTTTTATTCTAGAGTCACAAGAGGTGTAGTGTTTGTAGTAAGGTCAGGGCCGGCTCCAGGCACCAGCCGAGCAAGCTGGTGCTTGGGGCGGCAGATTGAACGAGGTGGCATCTGGCCAATCCTAGAGTGGCACGGCAGTTTTTTTTTGTTTGTTTCGCTCCGGCCGCCCTGTAGGGGGCAGTGGCACGGAGGACAGGAGCACCCTGCAGCAAGTGCGGCAGGGCAGTCCTTGTCCTTCCTTCCCCGCCGACTGGAGTGGAGCCCTGTGCGGCACGGCGGTAGCCCTGGTCGCCCCCCTTCTCTCTCTCTCCTGCCAGCTCCCTCCCTCTTCCCCTCGTAGCTGGTCCCCCTGCACCCGCGCTCCGGCCGCGCCGCCGGGTTTTTTTTTTTTTTTTTTTTGCTTTGCCGTTCTGGCTGCCCCGTTTTATTTTCATTTATTTATTTATTTATTTTGCTTGGGGCGGCCAAAAAGCCAGAGCCGGCCCTGAGTAAGGTTTCATGTTAAATGGAAAATATGGTTTATATAATGATCCATTTTCTGTCTGCCTGTCATTAGCGGAACAGAGCTACGTTAACAGTGAGTGATGAGAGTTAGAGAACTTAAGGAACAAATGTGTTCCTAATAAAGGGCCTCCATGAGGCATAGGAGGAGCAAATAAGAGCGAAGTGTGGCTGAAAATCTTCAGATACACTGAAAGGGGTGAGGAGCACAGGCAATGCTGATTGGTTCTCCCTCCTGTCTCAGAACAGTGGAGTGCTCCTCGATGGCAGCTCCACATGATCAGAGCTTTGCGGGGGCAGGAGAAGAACAATTGCTCTGTGCAGTATATTCCTCATTCTATCAGGAAGAGTCTCAGGCAAAAGTTAATGGTGCTCCTGGAAGTGTGGACAGTGTTTAATTTGTGCCAGGAGTTCTAGCACTTCTACGCTGGGCAATTCATAACCCCGGCACCTCTAGGCTTGGTAGTTCATAGCTCTGGCACTGCTGGGCTTGCTGCTTCAGTTATGAAAGTAAAAAAACTGCTTGAGCCCCAGCACCTAATTGCTTGAGCCCCAACACTTCTCGCATGACAAATTAAGCACTGAGCATGGGGTAGGATTTTCAACAGTACCTAAGTGATTTAGGAGCAGAAGTGCCATTGAAAGTCAATGGGCCTTGTGCTCCAAGTCTCTTAGGTCCTTTTGAAAATCCCACCCATTAGCTTCTGCTTTTCTGCCTGGCTTCTGAGGTTAATGATGAATTACTGCAGCCACACCATTTCGGGAGTGGAGCACATTTAGTCCTTGCCTGGGGTGTAAAGACAATGGGAGGGAACACTAGAAGAAGAGTCACAGTTGACTGTCCTGAGAGCAGGGATTTCAGGTATGGACATGGCAACTTTGATGGATTGATTAATTCCTTCCACTACTTATAAATGCGATGCTCTGTGACAGCAGAGGATTTAGTTTGGCAGAGAGCACCAGGGAGGATAGACTTGTCCCTAGGAGGAGAGCTAGAATGAAGTACGAGAGTGGTGAATCTTCTTCCTTTCTGGAATTTGGCTGACGTGAGCCACGCTTGAGATATTTGTTTTGGACTTGGCTGAAACAAGCTATACCTTTAAACCTTGGTTTTGAACTCTGGCTGAAGGATGCCTTGTTATATTTGTTACAGCTGGTTGGGAAAAAATGGACAAATGGTTTGGGGAAAAATATAGAATTTCAAAGTTGTTATGATTTCAAAGGATTTAAAATGGAACAATTGATATGTTTTTTATATTTTTAATGAAATATTTTTTATAAAAATGTCGGAAGTTTGAATTTTGGGTCCCCTCCTTTCCTCTTTTTTCTCCTCCCCCTTTCTCTTCACGGAATGCAATACATCAAATGATGGCCAATGTGTGTTTTTTCCCTTCGCTTTTCCTTTTGCTACTCTGTATCTTTTCCAAAGTTGAAGAAGGAAAAGTAGGAAAAAACATCCTGAACATCATTCTGTTGTATTTTGTGGCAAAAAAGTAGATGAAGAGAGAAAGAGGATTAAGGAGAAAAAACTAACCCCTCCAAAAATGTCAACCTTTCTGGGTTCAGTGAAAAACTTTTGAAAAAAAAATGAAAGTTTTAGGTTTTGGAAAAGCCACTTTTGTTTTTTAAAAAAGTTTCCAATGAAAAATTTCTACCAGCTCTAGTATTTGTTTGCTTCTTAAAGGGACAGGATATTCTTCATGTTCACCGATCTGTTTTACACTAGAGCACATCATATGCGTTTTAACTCAGCTTTCATGTGCTGTCTGGCCCGTCACCGTATTTTATGAGGGTACATCTATACTGCATGTTTCTTTTGGCAGTGTGTAGTGTACATACTGCCCAGCACAGGTATAAATAGCAGTGATGGAGGGACATGGCTTAAGTGAGTAAAGTATAAACACTCCTGAAGGGCGTGTATGTGAATACACACCCTACACAGCTTTCTACTCACCCAAGTCATGCCTTTCCATCTACACTGCTAAAAATACCAGTGTAGTGTCCCACTGCCAGAGCCTTTCTCCATTGCAGGAAAAGACTCAGCCAGTGCGGAAAAGGTCTGGCAGGAGGGAAAACAGCCTTTCTCCGCTGCCTCCCCTCTGCCAGAGCCTCGCTGACATGTGTAGCTACAGACCGCAGTGCAGACATAGCCTGCTTTTCCCTGTGGCGGGTAGCTACCCATACACTACATGCCTCTGCCAGCGGTGTAGACGCAGAGTGCCAGAACAACGAGCAATGTCACATACTCTGGCTGGTTCTTTGCAGTAGGGTTGGTAAGAAAACAATTCTGGATTATTATTAATTGAAAAGTCATAAAACCATTTCTATAGTTAATCTCCCAAAGGTCTGAAATGATCTTACCCAGCAAGAAGAAAGGGAGTGTCTGAATAAGAAACAAGCAAATAAATGGGTATTGTGTTAATTGTTGTATCATGTACACAGAGGATTTAGTACCTTGAAAATTTCTATGAAAAACCTTGCTGTTTCTTTGGTTTATGCTGTTTTATATTGCTACAATACCACAAAAAAACAAAGGGCTAAGTTCGTGTCACTCTCCTAAAAGGATCATTTAAATCACTAGTTTTCTAATGGCCACTGAGTTTTCCCAGGTGTTGAATTTGTACACTTCTGTGCACGTGACAAGAAACCATCACATATTTTTAAACCTGTTTATTTTTAAATGTTGAACTTCAACTTTGAAGTCACATTTATGCATGATATACATTTAAAGATCCATAGGCCTTTAAGATGATTGGATACACATTTTTGTAGCCTTAATGACATCATGAAAAGATGGCAGCTTTACTTACCCCATTTCAATAGTTGAGCCAAGGAAAGATGGAATACAGTAATCGGCAGCGGCCAGTGTGTACGGTGGCTGAGCAGCTGAATCATCCCAGTAAATATCTTTGTCCATCTTTGGTAAGTTCATGTGCATTTCATCCACAGCCAGAAGTGAGACCTGAGATCATAGTTGTAATTACACTATTTTAAATATGGTTTTGTGTATAATATACTATTTCCTGCTATATGGGAAATATTCTTTAGGAAATATGTTTTATGAAATTATGTAAAATGTACATAGTGGCTACAGGCCTGATCCATGTTAATAGGCACTATATAAAAAGCTAAAATAGATTATTTCTGCTCCCACAACGGCAACAAATTTAATTGACTTTAATTAGAATGGGATAGAGCCCCATACCTTTGCTAAACAATTCCCTTCATATTACATCACATTTAATCACAAATGATAAAGAATTAACTTTTCCAGTAAGCATTCTTATTAACTGGATTATTTAGCTAAATGGTCACATGATTCTCTGATGTGCCATGTTTTCAGGAAATGTATGAGGACTATTATTGTGCTATTTGTAGAGATGTTTCTTGTGCAGAAGTTCACATAGAGGAACCTTTAAGTAAACATTGTCCATATTTTTAAAAATATTCCCAACCGAGCACGTGAACAGCCTTGTACCATCGACTTACATATGTAAAAATAAAGGGCTCAGCTGTGACTTTGTAACAAGTTGTATTTAGCTGCATTCCCCCAGGAATGGCCAAGACTGTGACTCAGAGCCCTGTATCAGGTGCAGATACTTCTCTGATGATGCTGGCTCAGCTGAGCTGGCCAGCACATTGCGAGGGGTGGAGCCAAGATTGCCCTTACTCCTTGTGCCTCCTTCCTCCACCCCCACTCGCTACACACCTGCTCTGGAGTGGTGACCCCATGGAGACTGGTCATCTTCCTGTTCTGCTACCTGCAAAGTGAGTTGCCCATGCAGGTGTAATGGAATTCTTCATGTGCCCTTACTCTCCTGGGTGGTAGGGTCACACTTGTGCCATAAGAAATGTAGGAATAATTTCAACAGCAAGATTTGGCAGTGCTGACTTCTCCTGTAAATTATTTACCTGCTCTGTACAAATATAGGACCAAAATCTGTTACCCATTACACTGGCGCAACCGCATTGACTTCAGTGAGTTTGCAAAGGTTTCAATGAGAACAGAATTTGGTTCAGAGTAGTCTTTCCAGGATCTCCTATGTGGCTGAATTGGTGAGTACAGGCAGGGTTACATGAAATGAACTTATGGTTAGAGGGCAGCTCAGATGTCTTCACTTTGCATCCTTTCCCCAGCAGACAAGGCATATGAAATGGTGAATTAATAATATACCATCTCTAAAAACAAAACGTGGAGGATTCTGGAGATATGATCCCCTTTGGGTAAAGAATCATTTTGTATAACTCTCAGTCCATCCCATTAGCTAGTGTCTCAGATCTATAAGGAATAATTTATAATATATTGCAGTAGAGCAGAAGAGAGGAAAGTAGAGACAAAAAATACTGACCTGCAAATTTCTATCAATGCACCAATTTATTTCAAAATCATCATCATCTTCCCCAAATGGATTAATAAGCTGCTCAGCAACCTACAATTAAAATCACAGACTGAACAAATGCCAATGTGCAACGCTTGATGCTGTTGCCTTAAAAGGGCTTAGAAGAGGCTGATTGTTAAGATTTCATGTTCTCTTTCTCCCATGCCCCTTGTTTCCCCCAACATGAATTCCATTGTGATGTTTTGCCAGTCTAGCTGCACTGACTAAGTTGTATAGGTACTTTTGCATTTTAGGTAATGTCAACATATTAATTTCGGTCCCTCTTTGGTTTGGTTACAGGTAATACAGATCTTAATGTATATGGAATTGCAGTGATAGAATTAACATATCTCAGGCTTCTGCACCAAATAACTAACAAAGTTATTCCTATCGGGCAGCAGAATCAGCCTTAAGTCACTACGCCTTCAGGAGGTACCTTTAAGAAAATCAGTGTCTATATTGCATAAAGATAAGCCTGAACCAAAACAGATCTGTACTCCTCTGAACACAGGGAACGTTCACCTCTGAGTCCCAGCTTTGAATTCAGCTGTCATGAAAGCTGTTTGATTGACCATCCTGGATCATGAAGTGTAGCTGTGTCAGTCCCGGGATATTAACGAGACAAGGTGGGTGAGGTAATATTTTATTGGACCGACTTTTGTTGGTGAGAAAGACAAGCTTTCGAGCTTACTTACTTCAGGACCTGAAGAAGAGCTCTGTGTAAGCTCAAAAGCTTGTCTCTCTCACCAACAGAAGTTGGTCCAATAAAAGATATTACCTCACCCACCTTGTCTTGCTGGATAATGAAGTCATCTGTAGAATAAATACACAGTACCTAGGCAATGCTAGTGGACGCTTTTCCCAAACTGCCCAACAAATGCATCTCAAATTGATCTGGTGGGACCACGTTTAGAGATGAGATTGAGCTATCCTCTCCTTGCAATACTGTCACTCACAACTGTGGTGGTTCTAAAGCGGACACCAATGCCCTAGGAACTATATGGAGACCCTCTGTTCATTCCATGAAGATTTCTGTGATAAGCTGGGCCTCTCTCTAGGGTCACAGTCAGGCTGTTAGAGTCTCTTTCCCTTTAAAAGTCCTTTCCCCACTTGGGAGCTTTAGTCTAGCCTTTCTGGGTCCCATTTAAGGGGTGTTCGGTCTCTTGGTTTCCTTATAAAGGTCTGCTTTGTCCTTGTGGGCAGCAGAGGCTTGCTAGCTGTTTCCCCTCTCAGTGACTCTGGAACAAGCATCAGCTTGCTGGGGCACAGAAGCTTTCCCCCTGGTTGCACTTCTTCCTGTGACAAGTGCTCCTTTTAAACTTGCTTCCTCCAACTGGTGCAGACCCTGCAGGTGTGCCTGTCTGATAGCAGGTGAGCCCAGAGGGGTTTGTTAGCTTTCTCCAGATTGGGGTGGGGGAGTGCCCCAACGCAGTCACCCGACACCTACATGATTGCAATAACAGTTGACTAGTGGTGACCTGGACTGGATTTGAACTGGGGATTTTGCAGCTAAAGGCTTTGCATCCCATTACTAGCCTGCTCAAGGGGAGGAGGATGGTAACTTCATGCAGTCCTCCCTGAACAATCAATGCTATCAACATGGCGATTGAATGCCAATTGATGGCCTCACTGTCTAAAAAGCAGCTCAGGGTACCAGCCCTCTCAACTGTCTATGACAGTCTTTTACCCTGCTCAAAACGACTCAGCTGGAATTTCCCGGAAATCAGTCACATCATCTTTCCATTCTTAAGTCTGGTTAGCGTGGCCCCCTGATGGGCTAGCTTTTGGGGAGGGATAGCTCAGTGGTTTGAGCATTGGCCTGCTAAACCCAGGGTTGTGAGTTTAATCCTTGAGGGTGCCACTTAGGGAACTGGAGTAAAAATCTGTCTGGGGACTGGACCTGCTTTGAGCAGGGGGTTGGACTAGATGACCTCCTGAGGTCCCTTTCAAACCTGATATTTTATTATTCTATTGTTGAGCTCACAGCCACACCCAAGTCATACTGAGTGTTTCTCTCTAGCCTGGTGTTAGTCAAGAAAAGCACTCCGCCCTAAAAATGGAATGCAATGAAAGCCAGGGTATCCTCGTACCTTGCTTATTGCAAACAGAAAACAGACTCTACATTTTGTTTTTATTCAGATCAAATTATTTTAAATTTTATTTTGAAATCATTTAAGTTGAGAAGGAGGCTCGGCCTTCAGGGAAGCAGGGGGCTCCCATTCTGTAGTGATGGTAACTGGGCAGTGTGAGGCTGGAGGCTGGGACAAGATCTTTGCAATTGGCTGGTAAAGGAACCCGCCTGAGCTGGCAATAGCCTTCTCCATTTTTTTCTGAAAAAAGACATATCTGTAGGATGGGGGATATGGTCATAGGGAGAGGAAGAGATCTCTGGAGACGGTTTGAAATTTGTGGGAAACTCAGACTGGGTTTAGGGCTTGAGACTGAAGTTTCAAGAATAGGATGGGCGGGAACTTGCCCTAAAGCTGGGGGTGTTTCCTGCCAGCCTCTCCCTCCACAGCCCATAGCCCACGGGAAAGTCAGGATTGCAGTACAGGGCTATGGACAGCTTTGCTGGGAAGACAACTTGGCACATATAATGTTTCCTTCCCTCAGAGCAAGGAGAGAACCAGAGAGGTTTCTCCTAGAGAAAGGGGCAAATGACACATCATTTCCCCCTTATGTTTGCTCTTTCTTGTCAAACATCTGGCTTTAATTTGGCAAAGCCTTTGTGAACAATCCCTGGGGGAAGTCGTACCAATCCCAGAAAGCCCCGGGCAGGGCCAGGTTTTGTATTAACGTTGGAAAGTATTCCACAGTGTGGCCTTTGTTTTCTTTGGAATGCTCCACTTACAAAGAAGGGCTGTATGCATTAAAACAGCCATATTGGGTCAGACCAGTGGTCAGCAACCTTTCAGAAGCCGTGTGCCAAGTCTTCATTTATTCACTCTAATTTAAGGTTTTGGGTGCCAGTAATACATTTTAATGTTTTTAGAAGGTCTCTTTCAAAAAGTCTATAATATATAACTAAACTATTGTTGTATGTAAAGTAAATAAGGTTTTTAAAATGTTTAAGAAGCTTCATTTAAAATTAAATTAAAATGCAGAGCCCCCCAGACCGGTGGCCAGGACCTGGGCAGTGTGAGTGCCACTGAAAATCAGCTCGCGTGCCACCTTCGGCACACGTGCCATAGGTTGCCTACCCCTGGCTCAGACCAATGGTCCATCTAGCCCAGTATCCTGTCTTCCAATCATGGCCAATGCCAGGTGCTTCAGAGGGAATGAACAGAACAGGTATGTTTATCTATAATCTATGTTTATCATAGGGGCACTGTGGTGTTTCAGCTGTTCTCTGTGTGGGAGCACTGGCTGTGTTAGTGACTGAGAGTCTTAGGGGTCTTTTAGGGGTCTAGGTGTCATAAATGAACAAGGACGATCTCCAATGGTCTTCGTCACTCTCCCAAATCTTGCTTGCTTGGGCTGTGTGGAGAAGTCTCTTCCCCCTTTCAACCTCCCCACTGATTCTGCGCTATAACAGTGTATGGGGGTCTTGTGGTTAAGGCTCTGCCCTCAACTCAGGAGATTGGGAGTCAATTCCCAAATCGGCCACAGATTTCATTTGACTTTGGGCAAGTCACTTAATTTTCTGGGCCTCAATTCCCCATCTGTAAAATGGAGAGACAAATACTTATTTTCTCCCACTGTTTGTCTGTCATGTCTAATTAGATCTCAATCCTGCAATTTACAGCTTGGGGGTGAATTGCTGGGCCCATCCAGACCCCCTTAGAAATCAATGGGTTTCTGTGTGGGTGCAGCACTCAAACTGCACATAGTAAATTGCAAGAGTTAGGGCTTAGATTGGAAGCTCTTTGGGAGAAAGGGTCTCTTCCTAAGTGTTTGTACAGCCCCCATTCAGTGGGGCTCTAATCAGTAGGTGCTCCCATAATACAAATAACTAACAATAGTAATAAGAATCACTTCCTGTGTACAGTATTTGCGATATATTAAAGATTTTTCTACATGTGCCATTCAGTATTCACAGGAAAACTGTAGCTGGGTCTCATTCACTAGCTAGGAGAAGATGAGAATTAAAAGCCCAGACTCAGATAGGGAGGAGGGGAGAGGTGCCTTTGGTACGTGGCATTAACATTGCAAGTATAACTATGTTGCTGTTTGGATAAAAATAAACCAGAGAACAAGATGTCTCGTGGCTTCTAAGTGGAGCCACTTCCTCAGCTAGCTCTAAGTCAGCGACCCCACAGCACTCACGGCACCTAACAGAAGCTGATAGGCACACTCAGGCGTAGTGGCTGGGAAAACCTCAGCTGTGGCCTTTTGACTGGCTGACCTGCCACCAGCATGTAGTCCATGAGATCATCCTCTGAAAATGAATGCAGTGCAGTACAGCAAAGATCTATTTTTGGATTGCTGGCTATCACAGCTGAATGGCTTATAAATTAGTCTGGGACAAGCATCTCATGTGATGGGAAATCTCGTCCCATGTACGGTATGTGTAACAAATCAGATGCACAGCCTAAGAATGGAGACCAGTTTAGCCACATTTATGTTATTGAACTGCAAAATAGTGGTTCGAGACTCTATCTGCAATCCTGTTGAAGGCCCTGTGGACTTTGTCGCAAACAGGATTTACTGTATATTTGGCCAAACTCCTGAATTCTATGGCACTTTTGGAGCAGCGGACTGGAAATTCAGTGGCAGCTTTGTTTAAATTGTAAAAGCAGTCCAATGGCTCCTTTTTTTTTTTGTTTATTTTGTTATTAAATTAAGTTTATGCTTGCATTTTTGGGTTTTCATATAAAGTGATTTTTATAATGAAAATTATATCTGAAGTTGCCAGGGCCAAGCTGGTAGAGGTCTTGAGCTCAACTAGAAAAGGTGCTATAGATGGACTTTGGTATAGATTAAGGGAAAGAGCATTCCAAAACTGAAGGGGCCATTTCTCATCTTCTATGATTACATTGTTGGATGGACAATCTAGAAGTCCAACTCCACTGTTCATAGGTCACAATTAGAGGCAGTGCAGCAGACTCAGGAAGACTGGCCCAGTCTAGCTTTGTATACTAACAATAGTAGACAACATACTACGAAACCTTATATACTAACAATATACTAACTAACCTTGGTATACTATCAATAAAATCTTGAAGAACACCCTGTAGAGAATAAGTCCCATAAATGCATTTAACAAGGTGAGTTTCTGCACCTTCAAAAAACGCCTGTGTTTCTACTCCTAAGTGTGTATTATCACATACATTCACAACTATTTATATCTTTGAAAACAAAAGGTACCTGATTCTCCCACTGCAGGATCAGACTAACTGCCATTGATTTTTCCCAAGGTAAGAGAATGAAGTTCATGCTTTTGATAACATACAATGAACGATTTTATTCTTTTTTTTTAAAATATATTTTTAAGGAAATAAGGAACATAAATGCCATCCCAGTCATAAATTTAAAGTAGCATTAAGCTCATAGCATAAACCAATAATAACCCCCCCAACACTCACTGTTTGGCTATTTCTTCTAAGAATGAATGTAAGACTTAATTCTGAATTTTCAGAGTTTTGCTGAGTTGTGTCATAAGGTGTTGGGGTTTTTTGGTATTTATTATTACGTTGCAGCTTGATATATGTGTTAGCACAGAATTGCACAAAACGTGCATGACAGACAGTGAAACTGTAAATACTTGGCGTGGTTTGGTTACAAACGGTTTGTAAACCTTTGGAGTGAACCTGGGATGATTTATGAAAAGATTCAGTCTCACATGGTTTCAACATGAAACCAGATACAATGTGACAATTCTGACTGATTTTGACTCTGTGTTTCAGGGTCCTTCTGAACCTGATACATAGGCATGGGCCTACCTGCATAAATCAAAACCAAAGAAAATGCTTCCAGACAAAGGGACTGACCCTGCATTCTCTCCATTTACAAAACTCCCCCAGAGGGCTTCCCATATTAGGCCCTAAAACTGGCTGGTTTTGCACAATTTTTATCATTGTGCTAATGCCAACTAGTTTTTCAAAGCTTACAGTAATGATTTAACGAAGCAAGAGTGAGATTTACATGACTGTTGGGCTTAATATATGAATTTGCTTAATACTGCCTGGTTGAGTTTTCATTTCATTTTTTCCCTTTGAATTAATCTAGTTTGTTATTAATTGCAGGGGCAAGAATAAATAGGGAGAATATTGCTTAATTGTTTAATTACACACCTGATGAGGAGATGTTAACTGATCTGTTACAAAACAAAACAATGGCCATAAAAAATCCAACTTCTTTTGCAACTCCACTCTTTAATGAACTGCTTCATGTGGTGCTAGTAGTGTAGTCAATATTAGCTGTCACTATTTCATTGCCACCCGAAAGTGGGTAACTCCATTTGGCTTCTACAAGGCAGGCTGACTTTGACCATAAGCAAAACAAGTGGTTTAGAGCCCTGCACCCCATTCCACCTCTGCAACACCATCTCCCCAACTGGACACAAAATTGGAGAGGGAGGAAATTCATGGCCTAAATTTTCACCCTTCTTTGGCCATCTTATTGTCCAACTCCCAGGTCTGGATTCTGCAAGGATAATAGGCCCATATCCACAAAGGTATGTAGGAACCTAATCCCCAGATTTAGGCACATAGCCCAGATCCTCAGGAGTATTTAGACACCTAATTCTCATTGATTTCAGTGGCACCTAGGACCCTAAATATTTCTGTGGATCTGGGCCCTAAGTCCTAGTTTTAGGCACCACTGTTATCCAGAAAAACCCGGCTTGGCTGCTGCTGAACTCTGAAAGCACCTAAATTCACTCAATGCCTAAATTTTGTGTGTAAAATTTCCCTTGATGCTGAAGTTTCTGCCTCCTTCTAGGTATTTGGACACCCATCTCCCACCTAAACACCAGAGAGACCCATGAACTGAGAGCAGCTAGGTATTCCTCACCTATCTTGCCCATGGGGCCTGACCCTGTAATGGTGCTCAGAGGTAGGGTGACCAGATGTCCTGTTTTTAAAGGGATAGTGCCATTTTTTGGGACTTTTTCTTTTATAGGCACTTAATACCCCCCCACCCCCGTTCCGTTTTTTTCACAGTTGCTATCTGGTCACCCTACTCACAGGCCATCTACCGGATCATGGCCCTTTCAAAATCTTCTGCTGTTCCTACCACCACCCTTATAACTGTTATCCTAGTGGTTAGTGCACTCATCTGTGACGTGGAAGACCCAGATTCAATTCCCCCCTCAGGCAGAGTGGAAGAAAGTGAACTGGGATCTCCTACCTTTCAGGAGTGTGCATTAACCACTGAGCTATGGAATATTCTGATCTGGGGCTCTCTCAGTCTGTCCTGTTGAAGTTGTTCTAATTTGGATTCATAGTTAAATAGTCATTGTGTCAGAAAGAGACAGAGAATGAGAGAATGACTGCAGTCCAGTGGATAGGGCACAAACCTGGGAGGTGGGAGACTCTGTGACCAGTCCCCTGGCCCCAATTACTCTGTCATTATTTAGCCACAGTGGAGCAGCTTTGATGGGCGAGATTGAGAGAACCCCACATCAGAATAGCTCAGTGGCTAAAGCACTCTTTTGACCCCCCTATAAATCCTTTCTCCCCCCCAGGCTGACATCCCAGGTGAGTACTCTAACCACTGGGCTAAAACGTATAATGTCAGCATCAGCACCACCTCCTCCTCAGGCTGTTTTATTGGAGTGAGGCAGGTGCCTAATGTATTCCCACAAGAAATGACAGACACACCCCTCTTGTCAGCATCTCCCATTGGCTAGCTTAGTAGGGATTCACCTAACATGATGGTTTTGTGGATAGCATTCTTAGGTGCCTATCTCTTCCCATTCATTGTATAGGGAGCCGAGCCACCTCACTTAGATTTTGTGGATCACATTGTTATGCCTGTGATTTTCTATGTGCCTAAAATTGAGCATTACAATACCTCCGTCTCTTTGTGGATCCAGGCCGTGCTTCATCGGGAGTTTTCAGTGCTCACCTCCTCGCAGAAGGTACTTTCAGGATTCTGACCCTTCCTTGCAACCACACTTACTGTAAGACCCACCTTGGGCGGATTGAAAATGTAATGGATGATTTTCTAAGCTCTTCCTGAAGATCAGCCACTGGACACCTTGTGCTACATTTATCCTTTGGTGTAACATCATTAAGCTTCAATGAATTTACAACAAATTTGAATCTGGCCCCTTGACTTGAGCTGACTTGGGGGGATTTCACCTACTACCTTTCCCCAAAGATGTAGCCAAATCAACACCAAATTATTTGTTGTTGTAGTTGACAAATATAGCTTACCTTGAGCCATCCTGCGTAGAAGAAGAATTGTAACAGTGTGAAGACTGGAATGTAAAGATCCAAGTCATGTCCTACATATCCTTGCTCAGGATCCAAAAACTGACGTCCTATCAGACATGCAAAGAAGAAGGTATAGACTGCAAGAGTGACAACCTGCAACAAATAAAAGCTACATTAAAATAATATAATAAACATTCTTTATGTATAAGGCACCACATTCCCATAGGCTGCTGGGTGCCTAACACAATAGTATTTTAAATATTATAGATAAACATTACAAATAAAATGGCAACATGATCTATTGATAGCCAGGAAATGTGTATAGAATCATAGAATATCAGGATTGGAAGGAACCTCAGGAGGTCATCTAGTCCAACCTCCTGGTCAAAGCAGGACAAATCCTCAGACAGATATTTAGCCCAGTTCCCTAAATGGCCCCCTTGAGGGCTGAACTCACAACCCTTGGTTTGGCAGGCCAATGCGCAAACCCCTGAGCTATCCCTCCCCCTAGCAGAAACACAAAACAACAATTCATAACCCACCCACCCACCCTCACCTTATTGAACCCCCCAGTATCTTCCCACCCAGCACCTTCACATCAAACATAACTTAAAATGTCTGGCCAATCATCCTAGAGACCATGTCCAAGATGGCAGCTGCAGAATGCTCAGAATCTCTGAGAATTAGGTCACTTATGTGGGTGCCTAAATATGGACTTAGGAATTTAACGTTAAGCCCTTCTTTTTGAAAATCTTGGTCCAAATTTTGGGAATAGTAATATCTCAGTACCTGTGTGTAGACCAGTGGAATTCCAACCCAGTCATAACCAAATAGAAGACTACACCAAGACCGGTACTTATTCATTTCCTAAATAGGAAACAAAACAAAATGTGTGACATTCGCTCCAAAATAATAATGGGTTTGTCACAATTAATTTCACATAAATGAAAGGCTGTAAAACAGTATACTCTGTCTGCACCAAATTTAATGAATTAGAAATGGATATGATAAATATTCTGTACATCATCAACACATTATAAAATTCAATTGTACAATGGACTTAGGAAGCTTGGTGGAATGCTTAGCTTCTTAACAAATTATCTCTTGTTCCATTATTTCAAATTTGTATGCTGTCCAGGGATATTGGCAGGAGGATATGTTTTACATTACAAAAAAGGGTTATTGATTGTTTCATGATACATTTGGGCACTGTTTTTGTTAAAATAAAAAATATTAAATTAAAATAATAAGCCCCCTAAAGATAAACAACTTCTCAATCTTTTGGGTTTTTTTTAACTACAGTGGAGTTACTCTCGGTTTATAGCAGTGAAAGTGAGAGCAGAATTTTGCTCACTGATTTGGTATTTCAGTCAATCATCTCTCATTTATATAAATATTGTCACATTAAGCACTTGGTGGTGGAGTTGGTTTTGTGCATAGTACATGCGTAAACAAACACACTTGGTATAAATCTAGAGTAAGTCCACTGAGGTGGGGAGGAAAAGATTGGAAAGTTGTATGAAATAGATAAAGTTATATAGGTGAACAGACAATGCATAGTGATTTCAGCATCTGTTTCTGTAGATTTATTTTTCCTACTTACATTCATCAGTGTCTGAAGGTCTACACTGTCTCTAATTCTACCGTCTTTTCGTGCCTTAGATGCTAGATTTCCAAACCAGACAAATGGAATCCAGTATTTAAGATGGGGAGACTTAAGATGATCAAAGTTTTTTCTTTCATCTACTGTCATAAAACCTGTTTACAAAAGAAAAATAGCTGGTTTATAGTGTCCCAAGGTGCAGTTAGTTTGCAAATTATTGGTGCCTATGCTGAGAGCTCAGGTACTAAAATAGATTTTTATGGAACATTAATTTCCATGCAGCAGAATGATTCTGAACATTGTGTGTGTGTGTGTGTGTGTGTGTGTGGTATTTATATAAAACTATACTGAACATTACTCATAGCTTTCCCCATTAGTTTCCTTCCCCCATTCTTCTCTGTAGTGGACCCAGCTTCCCAATATAGAGCATCAGCCTCCTTGCAACATCTACCTAAATAAAATTCCAGGTTCATATAGAAAGCTAGACCTCTCAGATAATATATATTAGTCTAAAAATAACTTATTTTCTTATATGCTGCTGAAGTACTGCAGTTGTACTATACTAGTATTACACACATCACTCTGATTTAATGTTCTATTTTTAGGCAAGAAGAAACTAAATAATATCAAAAGATTATCATTCAACAGTAATTGCTTGTTGTGGTGTCTTAAAACTTGTTGAAAGTTATAGTGGAGTCACAGGAGCTTCTGACTCAGATAAATTTTCACTAAAATTTCAAAGAGTGAATGGGCAATAATGAATAAAAGTATTTTTTAGTAAACCAAGTTCAATGGAGATTGGATTTATCGCCCTTAAAATGCTTCTCGGCAGGATTTTGTTTCTTTTGGTTTATTCAGTAATGTTAAAAGAGGGAAAGAGAACTCTGCTCAGAAATCCCAAATCTCTGGGTTCACTTTACCCTCCCCCACCAATTAGAAGGATATTGGGATTCCAGGGGCAGAAGGAGGTGGAGCCAAGGTTGTCTCTAGAAGCATAGCTTCACTGGAGTAGCATTGTGCATATAGTGGAAGTGGGAGCAGGGTAGCCCCAGAGCTGGCCCAGAGACAAGGAGACATTGCTCAGAAAGTGGATACTCTGAGTTATGGAGGTGACCTCTCCATGCCTGTTCCACTGTCCTCTCCTCACTTCTACCTACTCGATTAATGGTGGGAACCTCGCATTTTCCCCATGCAGTGGGATGATCTGGCCCTGGCCACTGTCAGGTAAAAGCTGGTACCAGAGGTAGGTTTGGGGGAAATAATTTTTTACTAATCCTAGGAACAATAGAATTGTTTTCATTAATTTACAATTATAAACCATTTTTAAAGCAGTAAACACCTCCCTGCAGCATTTGTAACCTCCTCATCCCTGCATTGTGCTACTGCCTGAGAACCAGACGGTGAAATTTACTAGAAACTGACAGTAAACAAAAGTGAACTATAAACATTTGAAGAGTTTCAGAAAACAACTAGCCATGAAGGAAATGATTGTTTCCTTGGTTCCTTCATGCCTGAGTTATTTCTCACCTTGACTATTGCAATATCCCCGCTTTCTAGCTCTCACCTTTCCATGCCGTTCGAAATGTTGCAGCTAAAATAGTCTTACTAAGTAACCAAAAAAGGTGGTTGTTATTTTAAATATTTGTGTGATGGTAATGCTTAGAGGTCCCAACTGCTATCTGGGGCTCTATTGTGCTAGTGACTGTACAAACACATAGACTCCAATCTTACAAACAATTACACACACATGCTTAACTTTACTACTGGGAGTCAAGTTAAGCACGTGCTTAAGTGTTTGCAGGATTGTGGTCTAAATAGACAGACAGACAAGGATAGAGGGGGAAACAGAGGCAGAGAGATGAAGTGGCTTGAACTGATTATTAGCACATTCTCCGTGTGCACAAGATAACTGCACAATTTAAGGTATTCCAGGGTTAATGTGTCACTATATTTTTGTAACAGGGTGAACAGATTTTTCTGTGTCCCTGGGAGGAGGTGGAAGGGGGGTTAATTCCCAGCCAGGCTTCAGAGTCAATTTAAGGAGGTACTCCATGTGGAAGCTAATTAGGTAAAAATGGGATTATGTAGGATGAACACTTTAAACAAGGTGGCTGGGGTAACATTGGAGCTGCTCTGTTTGGGTTGTATTGTTTGTTTGTTTGAGTTTACTGCTCATGAAGATGTATGGAAGGGATGCTGCCAGATACTTTTGCCATGTTTGTGTCAATTTGGGTTAAATCAGGACGCCTGATATAAAGCTCTATGCTGAGAGGAAATTTGTGCTCAAACATGAGAGCCTTTTGTAAACTCTCTTTTGTTGTGCTGACCCAGACTCTAAGACAATCACTAACAGGACAGGCATTTGGTAACCTGGCAATACAGGAGATAGCAAAGAGCTGTGCCCTAGTCTATAAAAGTCATGTGGTTACAGTATTTTGGGTAAACTTATAAATATAATCGGTATTTTGGCAATCTTAAAATGCAGAGATATTTGAAGGAGTGACTGGTTAAATATGCCATCATGAGGTTTATTGTTTCTCAGTGATTTCCATATAAAATCTTCTCAGTTGAAATCAAAATGATGGTTTTTCAGACTTTAAATGCTGCAAATTCAGTCTGGAATTTGAAAATCAAGCTATATTTTTTTCTTGACTCTCACTAGTAATACAAGCAACAGAGGGTCCTGTGGCACCTTTGAGACTAACAGAAGTACTGGGAGCATAAGCTTTCGTGGGTAAGAACCTCACTTCTTCAGATGCAAGAAGATGCACTTCTTCAGATTGCATCTGAAGAAGTGAGGTTCTTACCCACGAAAGCTTATGCTCCCAGTACTTCTGTTAGTCTCAAAGGTGCCACAGGACCCTCTGTTGCTTTTTACAGATTCAGACTAACACGGCTACCCCTCTGATACTAGTAATACAGATTTTGCAATCAGACCTTCATTTCCAATTTTCCTAATGGTACACGAATCAACACAGAATAAAAAGAAATGAGATACTAAAAACTTAGTTATGTATGTAAAGTAAAATGATAAGATAGGAGTAGCTGTGTTGAATAAGAACATGACATTTTAAAGTAGTGTTTTGCTGGGCATAACTGCACGTTAAATTTCTTTTACAGTTACTGTAATAAAATGCAAAGAACAATAATATTACAGCTATGTATTGAAAAGGTGTCTAGAACACGTGCTACTGATTTTGATGTGTAAAAAGGAAAAGTATCCGATATCCTCAAGTGAGTCAACAAAGTGAGAGTTCAACAGAAAGATGCAGCACTTTTGAAATGTTCTGCCAGTTAACAACAGAATACAGCGAGACTTTTAAAAAGTGTCTGTGCAGTTCTGCTGCCAGCTTTAGTGATCATAATAATAAAAAAGCAGCGGTAGCCAAAAAAATCTGATGGCACAATCATGGAACCTGCTGTAACGTTTTATAGAGCTTTTGATTTTCTGCTGGCCCTGCTTGCCGCTACAAGATAATGAAAAAGATGTTTCAATCAG
The DNA here is from genome assembly GCF_013100865.1 of Trachemys scripta elegans. Classification (NCBI taxonomy): domain Eukaryota; kingdom Metazoa; phylum Chordata; order Testudines; family Emydidae; genus Trachemys; species Trachemys scripta. Next base: position 63,800,933 of record NC_048298.1, read on the forward strand.
TAGGGATAGAGACTAACATACAGACCCATAGAGTTTAAGGCCAGAAGGGAACAGTATGATCATCTAGTCCAAAGGTGGGCAAACAATGGCCCGCGGGACCATCCTGCCCGGCCTCTGAGCTCCCGGCTGGGAAAGCTAGCTCCCGGCCTCTCCCATGCTGTCCCTCCTCCCCCGCAGCCTTGTCTGGCCTGCCGCTCCTGCCGGGCAATGTGGGCAGTGTGGCTGGCTGCGGTGGGGCTGCGAGCTTCTACTGCTCTGAGCAGCATGGTAAGGGGGCGAGAGGTTGGATAAGGGGCTGGGGGTTCCCGGGGGCAGTCAGGGGACAGGGAGAAGGGGGCTTGAATAGGGGATGGGGTCCTGGGGGTGGTTGGGCGGGAGTCCCAAGAGGAGGCGGACAGGGGACAAGGAGCAGGGGGGGTTGGATGGGTCGGAGGTTCTGACAGGGGCAGTCAGGGGGCGGGAAGTGGGAGGGGGCAGATAGGGAGCAGGGGTGAGGCTGTTCGGGCACAGCCTTCCCTACCTGGCGCTCGATACAGTTTTGCAATGCCGATGTGGCCCTCGGGCCAAAAAGTTTGCCCACCCCTGATCTAGTCTGACATCCTGGATATCACCGGCTACCTACATCACCCAGCACACGCACACGAAACCCAGCAACCGCAATTAGACCAAAGTGTTACAGACCACTGGAGACTAGACTATTATGTACCACAGCCATTATTTTTAAAGTTAAGATATTTATGCTTATATCCATTAATGATTAAACCGTTTGCCTGAGGGACATTAATGGCAGGGAGCATTGTCCTTATCACTGAATGCACTGGATTGCTACAGTATGAGCATGTTTAATCATTGATGAAGGTTATGGTGAAAACAAGCCTCCAAGTAGTCCCGAACTAGTTATTTTCATTACAGTGATAAAGGAAATACTTTCTGTTCAATCAATAACTAGGGAGGGTGTAAAACAGCAACTGTTAAAGGTAAACATTTGTAAATTGGCAGGACTAGGTAACTTGCACCCAAGAGTATTAAAAGAATTGGCTGAGGAGTTCATGAACCATTAATACTGATTTTTAGCAAATCTTGGAACATTGGGACAGTTCCAGAAGACTGGAAAAAAACTAATGTTGTGCCAATATTTTAAAGAGTAAACAGGATGACCCAGGTAACTATAGGCCAGTTAAGCTGATATTAGGGTTACCAGTAGTTCAGTATTATAAGGGATATCCCTTATTTAAATAAAAAATTGCCTTCCCCTACTACTAAATCAGTATGGGACACCTTTTATCCCATATTTCAACCAGGGAAGTAGTGCCGCTGGAGTGGTCTGGAGTGTCACTCTGGCACCTGAAATCCAGGATGGAGTGGCGCTCCAACCGGTTGGCAACTTGACCTGGTGCACGGAGTCACAACGCCACTCAAATTTAGCCCAGTTGCCCCTTTGTCTCTGGACCCCCTCTGACAACTGCCCCTCCCATTGAAATCTGAAATAGTGCCCCTGCTGGCTGCAGTGAAGCCCCCTTCTGCTGCTGCCTTCCTCCAGGCCATACCATTCGTGCAGCCCCCACCCCCCGGCAGTGTACAGTGCTGCTGCAGGCAGAGGCCAAAAACTGCAGCCTCTGACTCAGCTCCTGGCACCCACATGGAACATGAATAGGAGCTGCAGCGGCTGCCTGGCCTAGCGTGCCCTGCGTTCTCTGCAGTACCCAGAGCTGGAGAGCCCGGGCTCCAGACCAAGCCCAGAAGTCTACACAGCAATGAAACAGCCCCACAGCCCGAGCCCCATGAGCCTGAGTCGGCTGGCATGGGCCTGCCCTGGGTGTCTAGTTGTGTGTAGACATACCCTCAGAGGCCCTCGGAAGGATGGGGAGGAGAAGAGACTTGCCCCAGAGGCTCAATTCAAGACTGGGACGTCTGAGGTCTGGCCTGTATTTTTGAAGTACAGTGTTGGCATCAATAGCAATTCTGGGTAAAAGCATGGAAAGGTGTATGTGATGCAATCAGTAAAGAATTAAAGGATGATAGCAATCAACATGGTATTATGGAAAATAGGTTTTTTCAAATAAACAATGTAATTTTTTTGAGAAGAAAAGTTTGGTGGATAAAGGTAACTGTATTGATATCATAGACTTCCGTAAGGCATTTGACTTAGTCTTGTGTGACAGGCTGTTGAAAAATTAGGAAAATCATGGGTGGTGCGTGAACCCCCCATTCGGGGAGGCTATCCTCTTGCCCCGCTCCTTCTGCCCAAAGCCCACTCCCACTCCACCCCTCTCCTCCCCTCCCCTCCCCTTGCTCTCGTCCACTGGGGCCAAAGGAGCCCTGAGTCCCCCACCATGGCTGGAGGAGGCCCATCTGAGCCCTGGCCTGCCCACCTGAGCCACCCCAAGCCCTGGTTGGTCAGAGGAGCCCTGAGTCCCACTGCGGCCCAGTCTGGGGCCATGGCAGGAAGCATTAGTGGAGGTTTGGGGAGGCTTAACCTCCCCCAGCCTCCATGATGCACCACCCATGAGCAAAATCCATACAAAATCGTTGTAGCCCATATTAAATGGATTTAAAAACTACCTAACTGATATATGTCAAAAAGTATTGTAAAGGGGAATTATCATTCAATGGGGATGTTTATAGTTGGGTCTGGTTTTGGTCCAAAACTATTCAATATCTTTATCAATGCTTTGGAAGAAAATAAAAAATCAAAGCTGGTAAATAATGGTGGGTACAGGTAAGTTATACAGAGTGATCTAGATCACTTGTTGAGGTGCCCTCATTTGAACAACATGCATTTTAACACACTGAAATGCAAGGTCAGACATATAGGAACAAAGACTGTAGATCTTACAAGTTGGGATACAGTATTCTGAAATGCAGTGACATGGAAAAGGACATGAGGGTCATGGTAGCTGACTGAACATGAGTTCCCAGGGTGATGCTGTAGCTAAGAGAGAAAACACGATTCTTGGATACATAAGCAGGGGAATATCAACTAGGAGGAGGATGGGCGTATTACCTATTTCTGTGGCATTAGTGAAACCATTACTGGAATACTGCGTCCACAATTCAAAAAGGATCTTGAAAAATTGGAAAGAGTTCAACAAAGAGCTACAAGAATGATTTGAGATTTGGAAAATTCACCTTACTGTGAGAGATTTAAGAAGCTTAGTCTATGTAATTTATCCAAGAGAAGTTAAGAGGTGACTTACTTGTACTCTAACAAGCACCTCGGTGGGGAAGGGATTTCTTTGGCTCTTTACTCAAGCAGAAAAAGGCATAATGTGAGCCAATGTCTGGAAGCTGAACTCAGACAAATTCAGACTAGAAATAAGATGCAAATTTTTATCAGTGAGGGTGACTAAGCATTGGAACAATTTACTTAGAAACATGGAGGATTCTCCATCACTTGCAGTCTTTAGATCTTTCTAAAAGGTACACGAGAGCTCAAACAGAAGTTATGGGCTTGAGGCAGGAATCACTGGATGAGATTCTATGGCCTGTGTTATGTAGGAGGTCAGAGTAGATGATCATAATGGTCCCTTCTGGCCTTAAAATCTAATCTATGAATTTATGAAATATGCTTGCAGGAAAAGCAAATGTGTAGCAATATTTTTGCTTTAACAATTTTCAGTTTGACAGCGAGGTGAAAAAATGGCACAAGTGGCTTCCATAATTACTGATGCTCTTTAAGGGTCAGATTCTGCCACCATTTATTATACTGAATGCAGGATCAACAAGTACTCTGTTCCATAAAGCCATAGCTAACTGTGAATGGGACTAATTATGGAGTATTGTATTTTACTCAACATGAGAAAGATTAGCAGAATCTCACCTCAAGTGTTCAGTACTGTAGCTGCGAAATATTTGTGGGACAAGATATATTCAGATGTATCATGTTGATTATATTGTCATGACTTGTTCAGGGACACTATGGCAGAATATTTTCTCCACCTGTTAAGAAACACCAATCTACAGCAATGTATGTACAGTACTCATACACTGTATCTTTAAGAACAGGCTGTCTTTAGCAAAGAGAGGCAGAGGTGGGTTAGCTTGCAGGAATTGCTGTAATTTTCCTGTGTGTATTAAGAGTAGTTGGCTAGGAGGAATGACAAAAGCTTCACTGACCTCTCAGGCTCAGGTAAACAACTTGCTGTTGAAAAATGCTAGGAAAAGGATTTCAAAATTCAACATAATTTTGGAAAAAGGAAGACATCAACCTGAGCTGGCTCTGTCAATAAGAAAGATGTAATCGTCTGGGAGTTTTTTCTTAAATATTCTAAAACTCTCATGTGTATATAAACAGCATATTTTAACATAGCATAACATCAATAACCTTACTGCTGTTTCCCAAAATAATACAGTTTACAAGACACCATAGAAAGAACACAGGAGTTGCCCTGTTGGAATAGACCAATCATCATCTAGTCTGGTATCCTGTCTCTGACAACAGTCAATTCCAAATACTTCAGAAGAAGGTATAAGACCACACCAGGCACTTAACTGTGCAGCAGGGAGGTTGGAAAAGGAATTTATTTTGGCTTATTCATAGATTCATAGATTCATAGATTCTAGGACTGGAAGGGACCTCGAGAGGTCATCAAGTCCAGTCCCCTGCCCGCATGGCAGGACCAAATACTGTCTAGACCATCCCTGATAGACATTTATCTAACCTATTCTTAAATATCTCCAGAGATGGAGATTCCACAACCTCCCTAGGCAATTTATTCCAGTGTTTAACCACCCTGACAGTTAGCTAGTGACCAGCTTCTGCCTTGAAGCATGTGTATGCTCCTTGGTAGACATTGGGATAATACATGTTCTTAGGGGTGGGGGGGGGGGCACCCATTTCTTATGAGGTGTAGTGGTGGTCATGGGAACTAAGTCACCAGAACATTAGAAAAGGGCATTTCCTAAGAGAAGGGATAAAAGATGCCATCTCATTATTCCGTGCACCACTCAAAAATGACAATACCTATTGGGCTGGCCTTTTTGCTTATAAATGATGTTGTATGCTACCAGGCAACAGATCCAGGTACCATTCCCAAACTCAGCTTCCAGGATGGATTGATTTAAATCAAACAGACTAAAATCATGGTTTAAACCATGATTTTAATCTTGTTTAGTGTTTGGAATTTTTAGTTATTTTCCTAAAGAAGGGTTAATTCTCACTGTTTGGTAACCATTAAATTGTGTTGATTTGCAATTAAATATAGCATTTACAGCAAATGCGGTACTTCTTTTTGCTAAAGAGGAGAATACACTATATCTGTACACATTTATTTATTATTTTTTTATTATGTTAGAAAATGGTGAATGGTGCATTTTTTATTTACTGGATGATGATTGTTTACTCATGATTTGTGTCAATCTCTATTTGGATGGATATTAGAATTAAAAAGATTTTGGATAGTTAAATAAAACTGCCTTAAATATGCTGGATACATAAGGGAAAAAATGTTTAACAAAACATATTTTGCATTTAAAACTAACTAATTCAGTGACATTAACTGATTTTTTATGGTCACCATGTCCTTCAAGATTTTAGAACTAGTAGATCTCCTCCTCTCACACCTCATTTTTAGTCATAGATTGGAAGAGAAAATCGAGCTTTCCTGTTATTTTGACTCCCAACTGGTTCCTTAATGTTGAATGAGCTAGTTAATCAACTGTACTAGTTGAATAAACTGAAATGAAGATGTCAAAAGCTTTAGCAGTTCAACAAACTCTGATTCCAGGTGCTTCCACCAGTGACTTCCACCACTTCAGTGGTTTGACTTTCTTTGAAACTTTGGCAGCAAGGATGTAATATTTAATATTATTCATTTAACTGAATTTAAATGATTTTATTAGATTATAGTAAGTTTAGGCCTTAACATAGGTTGTAAGAATTTCAAATTTAATTGTAAATTTGGGTGTTTTAAAAATAAACTCATATTTAATTTAAATAAAAAAATCTTTTTAAACTTTTTGTAAAAAAAATTTTTTTTTTTAATTCACTCTGTCATCCTCTCACTCCCCTGGCTGAGAAAGGCTGAGTGCAGAGGAGATGTAGCATGCTCAGTCATTAGGGCCTCATCTTGTTCTAAAATGGACCTTGATAAAGAATTTAGCAATGGTGGACTCTTAAGAGCATTTTATCTAATCCTTCTCTGACAGTGGGTGGCTTTGACATGGGGCGGTCTGACAGGGATAAGGGGTTAAAGAGAAGAAAATACAAGGCAGCTCTCCAACATCCCCATCTGTAGTCAAAAGGGCAGAGCTTATTGGGGAAAGGAAATGGACAATACCTGCTTCTACCACATGGTCCATGGTTGGAAATCTTTTGTATACAGCTGTGCTCACTGAGCGGAAGATGATCAGGGAAGTTAAATTCACATAACGCATTAGAGTTCTCCTAAGTAAGCGCCCGTATTCATCTCTTCCCTGAATGCTGCTAGAGATCAAGAACATAAGTCTGTCTGGCCACGGCAGATTCACAAACTGGTTCCACCAGCGGTTCACCACCAAAGTAACGTAGAATCCTGCGTGTTAAAAAAGTATATCAACATCACTGTTCTTGCTGCAAAACTGACATACACTCAGATCCTCTAATGTTGAGTTTTAGTTCATTCTGTAGGATGTTATCTAGGCTGTAAGGTAACTTCATTTGCCAGAATAATTGTTATAAAATATGCACAATATGATACAGTTAAAGCCAATTATTAAGTAGCTATTAAATTCCAAAGGCCGAATCCTGCAAGGTTCTAAGTGCCTCATGCAAGATGTTGAGCACTCACAATGCCCATTTACTGAAATGGGAGTGAAGAGTACTCACTTCACAGGATCAGGATCAGATAGTTATTTAAACCAACACAGTTAGTGAATAAAAACTTAAATCTTCCAATAGTGAAGTAATAATTCAAGCATATGCGGTGTTGACTTGACAAAAGCAAATTGACTTTAAGGCAACCTTAATGGATGGCAGTGGTTTTATTGTGAGACAGATTTCCAACATGCCTTTCAGCTCTGAAATACTTCCATGCATTGCCATTTGTGACATCCTAATGGAGGCAGCTTTGTGGATTCTTTCCATAGGTACGCTGTACTTACCAAGCACAAAGGTGACTGGGATTTGTTCAGCATATTTGTCACAGTAAATTGATAATTTTTCAAAGAACCGTTTTTGGTTTCCTGTAAGAAAAAATCTGTAGCAAAAATAAAATGTATATATCCCTTTGTAATACCTCTGCACACCTCGGATATAAAGTGAAGACAATTAAGTATAAATAACCAGATAACTGAAACTAGGAGTGATCTTGGCTAATGTGCACAGATGAATCTTTAAGGAGTTAAATTGATGAACATTTAGGGTGTTAATATTTGTAGCATGTAATAAGGGAGTTGACAGGTGGAGGAATATTATTTGCTAGTCATAAAATATTTCTAATTACTGAAGTGACAAAAACCACTTGTGCTATTCACCTGTAGCATGCCACCTAACACAAATCAATGGTCTTGGTGCAAACTACTTCAGCAAATGTATTTTTGTCCCATTTTTCAACTGGACTACTTAATAAAAGTGATCTGATCAGATCTTCTGAAACTGGAAAGGGGCACTAATCTGTACTTGCTGTTTTTTGAAAACTCTACTCTTTCCACATCAGGGGGTATATCTCATTTACTACTAAGAAATTTGTCTTGGCCATAAGTTAAAAGGCACAAAAAATCAAATATATTTAAACTAAGGCAACTATAAGCCGTATGGCAGAAAAAAGAATGGAGCACAGTGTAGAATGATAGCTAATGAAATACAACATTCTTAAACATAAGCAGTTATTTTATTTATATATAAAATCTTACAGTTATCTTATCCCATATAAAAGATATACATGGCAAATATTTGGGGTTGTTTTATATTTGTAAAATAAAATCTGCTGTTCATATAGAATGCTTTCCACAGTGTACACTGAATAAAGAGGAGAGTTTTTATGTACAGTTTTAAAGTCAGAATAGATTTTTTTTAAATGAAAGGTTTTTGTTGTTGTTTCTTTACATGCCAATGATTTAGTCTTGCTACCAGCTATACTGTGCTGTATGCCTGTATATCTTGGAAGATTAGTGATTGCCCATATAGACAAAGTAAGTCCAAAGAACTTGTTTTACATGGAAAAAAAATGTTGAGCTCCAATTCTAGTTCTAAAGAGGGACTGAAAAATAATTTGAAGTCATCCCACTTATTTTATCAGTGAAAGTCTTCATTCCATTAAGAAATTTTGTCTTCACCAAGGTGAGATTTACCATGGGCAGAGGACTAGCATGAGACATACACCTCGGATGACCAGACGTCCCGATAAAATCGGGACCGTGCCGATTTTTAGCTGTTTGTCCTGCGTCCCGACCGATCTCTGGTTGGGACGCAATTTGTCCTGATATTTCACTCTCCCGGCAGTTTGCAGGTTTTTTTGCTTTGCCGGCAGCACTCGGCTTTTTTTTTTTTTCCCCTCCCCCGGTTTCCCAATATTTTCTTCCTTTCATCTGGAGACCCTACATACACCCCACTTAAGTCACACTTGAGGAATTAATTGGGACTTAAGTGTCACATAGGTCTTGTGCTGGCCTTTTGCACTGGGATAAATTTCACCCTGACTTACACACTGATCCTGCAAGGTGCTACTGTTGAGACTCTCCTGTGAGGTAGGGAGAGCGTCTCCTGTCGGTGTAGGTACTCCACCTCCCAGAGAGGTATGACGACGGGAGAAGCTGTCTATGCCTGAGATTAGGATGGCATTACTATGTCACTCAGGGATGCAGCAGCATCACCAACTCCTTCTTCAGCTGTTTTGTGTAGAGCAAAGCAGGTGCCTTAAGAAATGCCTTAAGTTAGGCACCTAAGCTGTCTGACTGCAAGGGGAAGATGCCCATTTGTGAATCGCTAAGCAAAAATAGGCACTTCCCTGCAGCCCAGACTTAGGTTCCTACCTTGAGGGGATGGGCAGGACTTAGCACACCCCCCTTTTATCAGCATTTCCCATTGGCTAACTCAGGCGGCTCCTGGCCTAGTGCGTGAGCTTTTGTGGATCACATTCTTAAGCACCTATCTCTCTCCATTTATTGTATAGGGATCCTGGTCGCCTAACTCGGCTTTGTGGATCAGAGTGGTGCTCCTGGATTGTCTAGGTGCCTAAAAGTAAGTTGCCATGGCTCTCAGCATTGCAATACCTAGGTCTCTTAATGAATCCCAACTTGAGTGCCTCCAATTTCTACTGAGTAGATGCTTGGCACCTTGCGAGATTGGGCTCTTCAAAACTATGGGCTCTTATTGCAGTCCTTACTCAGGCAAACCTCAACTTTCCATTTCCTGAGAAAGGGTTACATAACTGGACCATAAAATAATCACCTTTCAACATTTCCTATTAAATTGCCATCTATTAACTGGTGCTGACATAGACGCATAAGTATGACAATGTCTAGACTTTGCAGTTCAAAACAGGTCATTTAGTCAGTGCAGAGTTAGAGTGGCAAAAACCATGTAATGACATAAGAGTCCTGCAGATGTTTATAAGGCATAACATTTTTGGAAGATGACATATACACAACAATCATCAGCTAGCATGCGGCTGAAATTAGAATCACTTGAAGATGCTGGTTAAACAGTAATTTAACAGTCCGAAAATCATGTGAGATATAAATTACATTAAAAAGGTCTAAGCAAAAGGTCATGTTATTTAGTACAAAATCAGTCATCAGCCAAAGAATTTGAAGTGAGACTGTGCCTTTTACATAGCATTTGATTCTGATTAAGAAGGAGACATGAATATGTCACATGGAAACAGATGTACCTGTACAATACACTTATTGCTGTGTAAAGACTAGCAAAGGCAATAAATTCCCTGTACAGCAATTTGTAGATGCTGCCTTTCCACTTGAGGAGTAATCTGTGAAATCCAAAGAAGGTGGCATTTGCTACTTTACTGGAGTAAGTGACTGTCATTGTCTTGGCAGGTTGTTTCTAGAAAAGTAAAAACAAGCAAGAAATGGACAGTGTTTTAGAGTGTATCTTAACCCATATATATATATAGCTATAGTTAGCAGTGTTTTTGTGACCTGCAGATTGGATTACTGCAACGGGGTTACTCTTGAAGACCATCCAGAAGCTCCGGACAGGACAGATGTACCTTCCCGTCCGCCTGCTTGGCAGCGTCAGCTACCTGGAACATACAACACCTATTCTTCAAAGATTCTACTAGCGTCCAACTTGCTCCAAGCTGCGGTTCAAGTGACTGACTAGGATTTCATGACATTTTTCTAAATTTCCAATTTTGTTGAATTTTTTGTTCAAATTTTCAACAGAAAAAACAGAAGAACAAAATCATGAATTTCCCTGCCTCATTTTCATCCAGCTCTGGTATGATCTATACACCCCAATGTGATCTAGGGACTGCCTCTCCTATTTTATGTCATTGCAGCAAGTGAGATCACCTTGGGGGCTCTTCTAACAGCCCTGATATTTGAGTGGCTGGTGGTAGGACAGTCTTGTTGGTGCCTTCTTCTAATCCAACAGTGCAGTGCCCAAGTTAGGTCACAGTCCAAGACCTAGCTATTTTCTCAGGTCTTCACAGAGCACATTGTAGGTTTCCCAAAGCTCCAGGATTGTGCTGGAATCTCCAGGAATTAAAGATTAATCTTTAATTAAAGATTACGTCATGTGATGAAACCTCCAGGAATATGTCCAGCCAAAATTGGCAACCCTAGCAGCCTGAGTGGAGGGCTAGGAATTTAGCTTATATTTGGTAGTGGTAAAAATGTTTTCCTGTTGACTTTGTCAAAGTGCTATATGGCTCTTTTTGTTGTTTATGCACCTAGGGATATTGGTGAGACGTGTACTTTAACTACAAATATGGAGAGAAGAACTTTGCTCAGCATTTTAGGAAGGAAATAGCAGTAATCTCCAGTTAATGATTGTATAAAATCACTAGCATTGCTCTAGCATAAATGCCAGTCTTGCATGTTTTCTTTATGCCACTGTAGGCTATTTACTTTAATTTAAAAGAGAAACTATCAAACCATAAGGGCTGCCTGATAGTGTACAACTTGGCTAGGCCTCTAATGCTGAGCATAAAAATAAACCATGAAAATTTAGCTGTGAAATTGCTAATTTCTTCTTTTATTCACAGGGGGAGTAAACAGGGGGAAGGGACACCCATACGAATTCCATTTCTGACCGATGGTCTCTCCTGAGAGTTCTGATTTGTGTGAAGAATGGCCTGGCAGCTTGTAAAATCCTGGAATATATGGTTATTATTCCTGGGCTTCTAAATGATAGCTGTGCTATTGCTTATTTTTCCCCCCACATCTGTTTTTCGATTGAAGTCTGATAAGTGCAACTAAGGGCTCACATCCTGACTGATCAGTGGATAGAGGTGACGTCTTGCATGCCAGAATTCCTGGGGGTCAGCATGGGGAGCCTCAATTCTAGTTCCCAACCGAACAGGTGGCTTCACCAAATGGTTATGATGAGAAGAGATCTAGTATGAATAGGGCAACAAATATTTCTAATGGGAACCTCCAGTGAAATTCTATTGGACTTGTGAAAGCCAAGTAGGGTGACCAGACAGCAAGTGTGAAAAATCGGGACAGGGCTGGGGGGTAATAGGAGCCTATATAAAAAAAAGAGCCAAAAATCGTGACTGTCCCTATAAAATCGGGACATCTGGTCACCCTAAAGCCAAGATAGCACAGCTATAGCCCTAGCTAGGACTGAAACTATGAGTACCCCCAGAAGGATTTGTACTGCAGGTGCCACAATAAATTCAGGGGTATTATCTAAAAAGCACTATCACATTATTTTTGTATTAGTAAAACTAAGCATAATTGCTTTTAGACCAGTGGAGAGTGAATGATCACAGTATATCTATTTTCTTTCGCTTCATATGGAAATAAATGTTTCACAACACAAGAAGCACAGATTTGGTGCTCTACTTGTGTGGTTTTCTGGGAACATGTTCATAGTCTCCATTATACTTTTTTAATATGTAAAATACAATACATAGCAATGGGAAGACATGGTATAAATAAGATCTATATTCCTGGTTCATGGCTTTACTCTTGCAGATACTGGGCACTCGATACTATGGTGATTGGTGCTAGAAAATATCTTATATAGATATTTTATTATTATTTACCTCATTAGCAGATATAGGGCAAAATTCTCTTCTGGTATAAATTGGCACAGTTCCATTGATATCACTGCAGCTGCACCAATTTACATCAACAGAGAATTTGACCCATACCTGTAATCCTGCTTTTCCTTCCCTTCAGTATTGGTTACCTCTCTGGAATTTACTCCATTCCTGTGACTTATATTTTATTGTACTTTTGCTAAGGCAACCAGAAGTCCTTTGGCATTGGTGCCTAAAAATAAAAGAATATTGTTGTTCTATTAACATTACTCCCAAAGTTAATGGGAGTTTTGTCCAGATACAGACTTCAGGATTGGAAGCATTACAATTAAAATAGAAACCACCGTAGAAAAGGATGGCAATTAATAATATTGTAGATACATTACAGTATATACAAATAAATAACGCCTACGAGCAAAATTAACCATCAAATTTCTATCATTTTATTTCCTGTTTTATATTATGGTGGAGAGAGGGATTCAAATGTACAGCTTAAGTCCAATTAAAAAAAAAACATTAAGCACATTCTGTGTACACTAACCTGCTATTCTGATGTGGCAGCCCAATCATGAAGGAAAATCCCAGACCCTTTCTTTTCCTCAAATGTCCCCAGTGAAGAAGCCTTCAGGTATGAAATAGTGTCTTTGCTCCTTCTTCACCTTAGGAACATAGGCTATTGGGGGTTTGCTTACTACTGAGACCCTGGAGGAGTGGACTGACAAGCACAGGGGTTAAAATGTCTTTCCACTTCTGGAAGTCTGTTTTTGCCAAGTCCCTCACTGCTGTCAGTTACAGCAGGGAACAGACGCAAGCAACAGCAGCTGCTGATCTTGCTGTTTTCTAGTCTATAATTATAACTCCACTTGCCATCCAAAGGACCCCTTTGAGTTGTATGAAGAGTCTCTGTAATGGTTTGGATGGCACCAAAACCTTTCACCTCTTTCCTTCTATCCCCCCAAATGGAACAAATAAGAGGGAAGCATTTTTCTCTGAGATTCAGAAAAGAGGATCAGTCTTGCCTCAATCCTGCAAAGTCTTATGAACATGTTTTTGTGTTACTCCCATGAGTCACTCGTTCCATTGCTTTCAATGCATCAACTCATGGCAATCAAGTTAAATCTTTGCATGATTGGAACTTCTCTCCCCACTCCTAAGGTCAGATGAACTCTGTCTTTCAGGAATCATGGTGTTAACAGGAAGCTGTGACACCTGACACACAATGAGAGAATAGGAGGATGCCATTCAGTGCTCCATGATTCTTCATAGAATCTTTCACAAAAAGAATGAAGCAAGATGATTGCAAAGTGAAATAAAATAGAGCAGAGGGAGAGAGAAATAAGATGCTGTGTAGACCTGTGGGGAAAGCTATATTTTCTGATGAGAGATTTTTCTTGTTTGAGTCCCATCAATATGTACAAAGTGATTCAGGAGCATGTTTTGTTAATTCTCTGAAGGAAATGATTTGTGATCATCATCTGCTTTTTCCTCTTTGACAATAGCAGACAGAAGACACTTAGATGTCAAAACACAAAAAACACAAAAAACATTACTGCATGGCGTGTGTGTTTTGTGGGCAGGCAGTGGGCTATGGTGAAATATAATAAAGCATTTTAACAGTAAATGGTCTGGCATGAAAAAACATACTGCCCAATCCTATTATAGTGACCGCTTTTCATAGGAGAGCTCCTAACAATGAGGATATTATAAGATCGCTGTTTATAATAATTACTTAGGCCTAAGTTTGCTTGAGAAACAGGCCCTTTAGTAGATTCTTTGAGCACAAACAGTGCTTAATTGGCGACAGGGCTGAGACCCGGCACCTCGAGGCTTGGCAGTTCATAGCCCCAGGACCTCTGGGCTTGCTGCATCAGTTATAAATGTAAAAAAGTGCTTGAGCCCCGGCACCTCTTTCATTGCAAATTAAGCACTGAGCACAAGTGACACTACTTAAATAACTAATAAGGGACAGGTGGTGTCAGATGGTTTTCCAGGGCGCGCTCCAATATTTTCATATAATGAGGTGAGCAGCTGAGACTGCTCCATTAGCTTTGTGCAGTTTTTCAGAAGACACAGACTTGGAACTTTACAATTTTGGAGGCAGAAATAAAATAAAGTTTCCAGAGTGCAGATCCACTGAAACTGCCTTGGAAAGCTGTAAGTACATCTCCCTGTACCCCTGAGATTTGCTATATCTGGGGAGGATTCATCCCAAAGACAGGAGGTGTTTTCACTATTGCTCTCCCTTGGGGTACCATCCCCCCACCCCGCTCCGCCACACCCGAGGGAGGCAAAAAGAGCTCTGCAGGAACCCTGTTAGCCAAGGCTGCTGAGGGGATACAATGACTCAGTGCATCCTCTGACCAAGTTGACAATACCCTTTCCCAGACACTACTACTCATATTTTAGGCTGGGTTGGTCCCCTAAGACCTTCCTGGTTCAGGGAGGTTGTGCCACTCCAAAATCCCTGCCTAGTGACCTTACCACAGTTGGGGGCCTCTCCACCAGAAGCAAGCATAGACCCTTCATGATTTTTGTCCCATTATGCTAAACTTTAAAATATCTTCATATTTGGATACAGCTTTTCTGCTTTAGATTTATCTCAGTGATTCGTACTCATGTCATTAACAGCAGATTTCAGTTGCTCACTAAAAGCTCACACACTATAGCAGGGCTGTGAAAGCAATCACAGCACCATGACGATCCATCTGACCCTGTTCCCTCCAAGGACTTGTTATAGAAGTTCACCAAAAGCATTTTTAATACAATGTTAGGAAATGCCTTCAGCTTTCAATGGGCAAGGGACAAAGCCTGGGGCTTCAATGTGCATTTTGCCTGAATAAGGGTGAAGGTGCCACTCATTCAGTGAAAACAGTGCTGAGCCCACATAAGGATGCAGAACATAGTAGTTTGTTTCTGGGTGGAATGTGAATAGTATGTGTAGTGATTTATCTATGCCCTCAAATTTGCAAGCGAGAGAAGGTGAAATTTCTGCAAGGGTTTTTCCTTTTGTTTTCTCATCTCTGATATGTAAATACCAGATTCCATGGTAGAATCATAGAATCATAGAATATCAGGGTTGGAAGGGACCTCAAGAGGTTATCTAGTCCAACCCCCTGCTCAAAGCAGGACCAATTCCCAACTAAATCATCCCAGCCAGGGCTTTGTCAACCCAGGCCTTAAAAACCTCCAAGGAAGGAGACTCCACCACCTCCCTAGGTAATGCATTCCAGTGCTTCACCACCCTCCTAGTGAAATAGTGTTTCCTAATATCCAACCTGGACCTCCCCCACTGCAACTTGAGACTATTGCTCCTTGTTCTATCATCTGCCACCACTGAGAACAGCCGAGCTCCATCCTCTTTGGAACCCCCCTTCAGGTAGTTGAAGGCTGCTATCAAATCCCCCCTCATTCTTCTCTTCTGGAGACTAAACAATCCCAGTTCCCTCAGCCTCTCCTCATAAGTCATGTGCTCCAAACTCCTAATCATTTTTGTTGCCCTCCACTGGATTCTTTCCAATTTTTCCACATCCTTCTTGTAGTGTGGGGCCCAAAACTGGACACAGTATTCCAGATGAATAGGGGAGAGGGATAGCTCAGTGGTTTGAGCATTGGCCTACTACACCCAGGGTTGTGAGTTCAATCCTCAAGGGGGCCACTAGAGATCTGGGGCAAAATCAGTACTTGGTCCTGCTAGTGAAGGCAGGGGGCTGGACTCAATGACCTTTCAAGGTCCCTTCCAGTTCTAGGAGATGGGATATCTCCATTAATTTACAATTTAATTTATGAGCCCTCACCAATCTCGAATAAAGGGGAAAAATCACATTCCTCGATCTGCTGGCAATGCCCCTACTTATACAGCCCAAAATGCTGTTAGCCTTCTTGGCAACAAGAGCACACTGTTGACTTATATCCAGCTTCTTGTCCACGTGACCCCTAGGTCCTTTTCTGCAGAACTGCTACCTAGTCATTCAGTCCCTAGTCTGTAGCAGTGCATGGGATTCTTCCATCCTAAGTGCAGGACTCTACACTTGTCCTTGTTGAACCTCATCAGGTTTTTTTTGGCCCAATCCTCTAATTTGTCTAGGTCCCACTGTATCCGATCCCTACCCTCTAGTGTATCTACCACGCCTCCTAGTTTAGTGTCATCTGCAAACCTGCTGAGAGTGCAGTCCACACCATCCTCCAGATCATTAGTAAAGATATTAAACAAAACCAACCCCAGGACCGACCCTTGGGGCACTCTGCTTGAAACCGGCTGCCAACTAGACATGGAGCCATTGATCACTACTCCTTGAGCCCGACGATCTAACCAGCTTTCTATCTACCTTACAGTCCATTCATCCAGCCCATACTTCTTTAACTTCTTTAACTTGGCGGCAAGAATACTGTGGGAGACCGTATCAAAAGCTTTGCTAAAATCAAGGAATTGCTAGGTTAGTCAGGCACGACTTCCCCTTGGTGAATCCATGCTGACTGTTCCTGATCACTTTCCTCTCCTCTAAGTGTTTCATAATTTATTCATAATTGATTCCTTGAGGACCTGCTCCATGATTTTTCCAGGGACTGAGGTGAGGCTGACTGGCCTGTAGTTCCCCGGATCCTCCTTCTTCCCTTTTTTAAAGATGGGCACCACATTAGCCTTTTTCCAGCCATCTGGGACCTCCCCCGATCGCCATGAGTTTTCAAAAATAATGGCCAATGGCTCTGCAATCTCATCCGCCAACTCCTTTAGCACCCTTGGATGAAGCGCATCCGGCCCCCATGGACTTGTGCACGTCCAGTTTTTCTAAATAGTCCCGAACCACTTCTTTCTCCACAGAGGGCTGGTCACCTTCTCCCCATATTGTGCTGCCCAGTGCAGCAGTCTGGGAGCTGACCTTGTTCATGAAGACAGAGGCAAAAAAAGCATTGAGTACATTAGCTTTTTTCCACATCCTCGGTCACTAGGTTGCCTCCCTCATTCAGTAAGGGGCCCACACTTTCCTTGACTTTCTTCTTGTTGCTAACATACCTGAAGAAACCCTTCTTGTTACTCTTAACATCTCTTGCTAGCTGCAACTCCAAGTGTGATTTGGCCTTCCTGATTTCACTCCTGCATGCCTGAGCAATATTTTTATACTCCTCCCTGGTCATTTGTTCAATCTTCCACTTCTTGTAAGCTTCTTTATTGCGTTTAAGATCAGCAAGGATTTCACTGTTTAGCCAAGCTGGTCGCCTGCCATATTTACTATTCTTTCTACACATCGGGATGGTTTGTTCCTGCAACCGCAATAAGGATTCTTTAAAATACAGCCAGCTCTCCTGGACCCCTTTGCCCTTCATGTTATTCTCCCAGGGGATCCTGCCCATCTGTTCCCTGAGGGAGTCAAAGTCTGCTTTTCTGAAGTCAAGGGTCCGTATTCTGCTGCTCTCCTTTCTTCCTTGTGTCAGGATCCTGAACTCGACCATCTCATGCTCACTGACTCCCAGGTTCCCATCCACTTTTGCTTCCCCTACTAATTCTTCCCTGTTTGTAAGCAGCAGGTCAAGAAAAGTTAGTTCCTCCAGCACTTGCACCAGGAAATTGTCCCCTACACTTTCCAAAAACTTCCTGGATTGTCTGTGCACCGCTGTATTGCTCTCCCAGCAGATATCAGGGTGATTAAAGTCTCCCATGAGAACCAGGGCCTGCGATCTAGCAACTTCTGCTAGTTGCCAGAAGAAAGCCTCGTCCACCTCATCCCCCTGGTCTGGTGGTCTATAGCAGACTCCAACCACGACATCACCCTTGTTGCTCACACTTCTCAACTTTATCCAGAGATTCGCAGGTTTTTCTGCAGTTTCATACCGGAGCTCTGAGCAGTCATGCTCCTCTCTTACATACAACGCAACTCCCCCACCTTTTCTGCCCTGCCTGTCCTTCCTGAACAGTTTATATCCATCCATGACAGTACTCAAGTCATGTGAGTTATCCCACCAAGTCTCTGTTATTCCAATCACATCATAGTTCCCTGACTGTGCCAGGACTTCCAGTTCTCCCTGCTTGTTTCCCAGGCTTCTTGCATTTGTGTATAGGCACTTAAGATAACTCATCGATCGTCCCTCTTTCTCAGCATGAGACAGGAGTCCCCCCCTCTTGCGCTTTCCTGCTTGGGCTTCCTCCCAGGATCCCGTTTCCCCACTTACCTCAGGGCTTTGGTCTCCTTCCCCCGCTGAACCTAGTTTAAAGCCCTCCTCACTAGGTTAGCCAGCCTGCTGGTGAAGATGCTCTTCCCTCTCTTCGTTAGGTGGAGCCCGTCTCCGCCTAGCACTCCTCCTTCTTGGAACACCATCCCCATGGTCGAAGAATCCAAAGCCTTCTCTCCAACACCACCTGCGTAGCCATTCGTTGACTTCCACGATTCGACGGTCTCTACCCAGGCCTTTTCCTTGCACAGGGAGGATGGACGAGAACACCACTTGCGCCTCAAACTCCTTTATCCTTCTTCCCAGAGCCACGTAGTCTGCAGTGATCTGCTCAAGGTCATTCTTGGCAGTATCATTGGTGCCCACGTGGAGAAGCAGGAAGTGGTAGCGATCCGAGGGCTTGATGAGTCTCGGCAGTCTCTCCGTCACATCGTGTATCCTAGGTCCTGGCAAGCGGTATGACACAAGGATGGTCACAATTTTATTAGGTTAAACCAAGTTTTATAGTAAAGTCTCAAAATCGCACAATAGGGGACAAGGACCTACAAACTACTGCCTTCTACATTGCAAAACAACACTATAATATAAACACATAAATACTTTTGTCTTAGTATCTAAGGACTGAAATAAATGTCTCAATTATCATCAACAGAATACTTTGTAGCCGATTAAAAACCTGTAGTCTTATTATTAAGGAACGTTAGTTCAAATGAATGCAACATCAGGACATGACAGATTTGTAACACTTTGCTTAAGGTATTTACACTTCAGTATCACACTCAGTTATTTTTATAAGGTGTCAGTGGCCAGACAGGAATCAGGAATTCTATTTATACACATTGTACTCCTGAAAGAGTAAATAGAAAGGTTGGATTTTGCTAAGTATATAAATTATTTCACATTTGCAATGAATATTTTAACTATATCACTTTGTCCATTCTCTGATTTCCCCCCATAGACCGCCTCAGCTGTTATAATTGCAATGATACCCTGGAGTGCACAGTGTAAGCACTTACTTTCTCGTGAGCTTATAAATGAGAGAAGTTCCATAGAGGTCTCATCTGGGTAATCCTCCTACTATTGCACTGCCTGAAGGGAAGCTCGACTTGTAATAGCATCACCAGTGTACAGGACATGGAGAGTTTACCATCAAGTGCTCTAGCCTGCTCTGAACAAATCTAGACAACACAGTGGTAAAAATGCCTGAGCCCATACTAGCATGGTCACTATTGTTACCAATGGAGGAGGTAAGAAAGGCACCGTGGCCCAGTGCATAGGGCACTAAACTGGGACCCTGGAGAGCTCTTCCTGGCTCTGCCATGTGCCAGCTGTTGTGATCTGGGGTAAGTCATTTCTCCTTCTACTGTCTTCCTCTTAAGTTCTTCGGGCAGGAACTAATTCTTACTCTGTGTTTGTACAGAGCGCAATGGGGCTCCAATCTTGGACTGAGTCTTGAGCTGTGAAT
The DNA here is from genome assembly GCF_013100865.1 of Trachemys scripta elegans. Classification (NCBI taxonomy): domain Eukaryota; kingdom Metazoa; phylum Chordata; order Testudines; family Emydidae; genus Trachemys; species Trachemys scripta. The sequence goes on from NC_048298.1 coordinate 63,820,712, forward strand.
GTAATACAAATAATGCATAATAATAATGTCCAAATTCATCCCAGTGTAAACAAGGCCAGTGGGTTTCTAAGTATCCAAGGTTTGAGAAACCTGTAAGAGTTTTCTCATGGAAAAGGAAAAGAAATGACTAAAATATTGGGCAAATTGCAGTAGCAGAGAACAGCAGCTGCTATTGATTTTTCTCTGAATAAAACATTTTTTTTTTTTTACATACAGTCACTTGCCATTGGGATTACCGGCTTTATAGAACTCTTAAACTAATTAACATAGGATAGCTGTATAATTAAGCTGTCCACTGACTCTTTAAAATGAATATGTAAAGAGCTGCCATGAAGTTTAGTACTCTCTTCAGTGAGAGGGATTGAAATAATTAAAAGTAATTCCAGTAAGAGAGATACCGCTGTGCTTAGCACCACTCACTGTGGGTGATAGAATATACTTTAAAGTAGGCTACTTTATCTCCAGCAGTCATATGGTAAAATATGTCAGAGGATCACAAATGCACTCTGTATGCAGGATAAAGCCTGCTGCCTCAACAGATTAATTGCTAGGGTACTGTAACTCCACATGAAGAAACACTTTGATATGTGATGCCCTTTTAACAAAATACACTTCATTTTCTAGTCACCGGTGCTGACTTTGGTGCCTTGATAAACATTATGTTTTAGCCGATAGCATTGTTGTCCATCATGACAACGCCTTTATTGCCCTAGGACACCCACACAGGGGAACTGCTACACAGGCACAAGAAGCTGACATATGGAATGTGGTACCAGAGAGGCTCCTTCTGTCTCTGTGTGATTCACCCCAGCAGAAGGCAGGTGGGGAGCTGGAGTGAAGAGAGTCATCCAGCTGACACAAAGCACTAGGGGTTGACATCAGAGAAACATTGGCTCCCCTCTGTGCCAGCAGGAAGGGCAAGGTGCTTTGTCTGATTGCTGGGGAGAGACTGACTGGCTCCAAGACACTTCTGTGTCAGCTGAAAGCTCCTAAATGAAATATTTTCTGGGGAGAGGACAGCATTCCTTTGGACTGAAGTTTGCCTCTGGGTTATTGTCCTCTGTAACTCCCAGGTGGCCAAGGTCCCACTAGGCCCTCTCTCGGCATACAGTTACTGCTCTGGAGCTATGAGATGGTAGTGTGTGTGAGGCTACATGGGATTATTCAATTTACTCATTGGCTCCATACCTAGGGGGAAAACCTGGCCCCATTAACATCAAATAGGCATTTTGATTTTGACTTCAATGGGACCAGAATTTCACTGCTGGTGCTTCCTCTCACCAGGCACATCTGTCTTCAGTATTGACTGAGTCTGGGCAAAATCAATGTAAGCAGGAATAAAGGAGTAATATGCCCCCTATGCCCACCCAATATATTTTCCACATGGTGTGGAAAAATGTTACTTCTACTAAAATTCTTATATTGATTAATGGATCTCATTAGCAAGGATTTTTACTTCTGGTGAGTATGACTCCACCTTTGGTACATTCACTGTCTGTTCTCCTTTAACTTCTCCTTATGTTATGGTCCCTAGGGGTCCAGCAAGGCAGATGGTTTGTCAGTGTGCAGAGGTAGACACTGACTCAGCTGGTCTGTCTCAACTGTTTACACTGTAATTGTTTGCAGGGCTGTCCCCAGGAGCCTCATGATTGCAAATGGGAGAGAATGTTTGATTTTGAAGAGAAAGGGGTGGGCATCCAGCCAGCCAAGGTAACAGCTTTACCATCTGCACCAAAGTTATACATCATAATGATCTTTCAAGGTCGATCTTGCATCTAAACAAAATAAATGAGGACCCTGGGGGGGAGAGGAGGGGAGAAAGGTGGGGAATCCTGGTCCCAGTGAAGACAATGGCTAAATTCCCCTTGACTTCAATAGGGCCAGAATTTCAGCCTATGTTTTCTGAGAACATCCAAAATGCTATTAACAGTGCTTACTTGTGCACCGACAGAAATAACATAAGCCCACCTGCTCGTGGGAATGAAAAACATCAGGAACAGCAAACACAAGCTTCAGATGACACTTACCTGTAAGGTCTTGTCTAGACTAGGATTTAAAGGTGTGATGTGAGCACATTAGCTAATTCGTGCTAACATGCTTTAAGTCTAGTGTAAAGAAGACATACTACCTTCACCTGGGCGACACTGGTCAAGTTAAAGTGCAGGTAGCCAAAGCTTAGACTTTAATGTGTCCACTTTAGCATGTGTTTATATTTTATCTTGTCTATGTTACACTTTGACCATGTTAGGTACCTCAGATGTGCTAACAACACAGCTCTTATTGTGCTCTGCACAAAGCCTACAATACTGAATAGGCCACTGCAGAAGGAACTGTTTTGAATCCAGGGCTTGATTGTGCTCTCGTTGACACTGATGTCAATAGGGAGTAGCTCTGTTGAAATCAGTGGAGTCTGCCTTTGCAAGGCAGCCAGGAATTCATAGATTATTGCTTATGAAAAGCATTCACTTTCTTTCATAAAAATGCAGCTGTCTACCCATTTGCCTAATATTACTTATTTTCATACTGAACCCTGCAAAAGCTTTAATCCACTACTGCTCATCGATGAAATTCTGTTAACAGTATTTTGTACTGTAGTAGACATTGAACTATATCGAACCTTCATAACTACAGTTTAGGCTCCAAATATATATTTACATTTCCCTAATGTTCTCTTTATGATTCAGTAAACTGGGTTAGATTTGAAATAATGGAATTTTTAAAAATTAAGGTTTGTACAGTATATTAAACCAATAAAATAAGTAAGAAAAAAATATTGCAGGTGTTTGGACTCTAGATTTAAGGACTAGATCTTATCTATCTGTCTTACTTGTCTAGGTGTTTATAAGGGCTCCATCCCAATCTTATTTGAGAACTTCCCAATACAGAAAATAATAATCTCATTCTTCTTCCTTCCCAGCCTGGAAGAGGAATAGTTTGATTAACTGCATTTTGCTTTGTGTGAGGGTGCATCTAAAGACCTGAATGAAGAAAAATAAAATCAAATAAGTGAGCATTGCACTTAGTTTTGAAATTGGTAAGTCCTCTGTCCATTCTTATCTTTTGCATGAATGACTTCCATATTATGGGTCCAGCGCCTGTGAAATTTCTGTATCCCGTGCTCATGTGCCTCTCTTTGTTGATGAATGGATTCCATGGTTCCAGTGAAATGTAACTTTCACAGGTGGTTATAGTCACATTGGAAGAGGCTATCTCTTAGCTTGCTAGATTGAATCCAACAGCTGAATATTAGAACAGAGGCCTAGAACTAGATTTGATATTCAGTGAGGAGCTAGTGCAGAGAAAAGCATATTGGGGAATGTGCTCCCAGTGATGTGTGATGCTATGCAGACAGGCTGCTGCATTTTGTACTAAGGCATTTGATTCCTTTTCTAGACAGGAGTTGCAGTAATCCAGTCTGGCAGTCATCGTGCATGGCCAAGTCTGAAGATGATAAGATTAGGCAGGATTTTGTGGCCAGATGGAACTGGGAGTTGGCATCTTTTGCTTCCATGGCTATTTGGGCAACCAATAACACTGAGGAATCTAAAAGGACTGCAAAGGTGTGGGCTGACTTAACAAACCGAGTGTGAATATGTTATAGGGGATAGCAATTATTGGTATCCATTGGGAATAAGCAAGGTCTGAATGAGCTCTCCCCTGACATCTAGTGATGAGCTGTCGGGGTGGAGGGGGGAGGGGTAAGGAGAGGAAGACTTCAGGGCCAAACTATATTTACATGAACCTATTCTACTTAGGTAAACAACAGACAGAGCTGTGTTGCCCAAATGATCAATTTTGGCTGGTGTTGGATTATAACTCACCTTTAGTATTGAATGCAGGAGTAATGAAATGTTGTTATCCTTATTGCATGAGTAAAGAGCAGCAAGACTATACTTAGCTTGTCTTGATTGAGGGGGTCACCCTCAACTGAACTGAACTCACTAAGCAGGGGGTTCAGATCCCAGATCCCAGTGGAAGGGAGAGAGGGTGGGGACAGGAGAGGATAGTGATTAGGAACAGTCAGCATGGATTCACCAAGGGCAAGTCATGCCTGACTAACCTAATTGCCTTCTATGATGAGATAACTGGCTCTGTGGATGAGGGGAAAGCAGTGGACGTGTTATTCCTTGACTTTAGCAAAGCTTTTGATATGGTCTCCCACAGTATTCTTGCCACCAAGTTAAAGAAGTATGGGCTGGATGAATGGACTATAAGGTGGATAGAAAGCTGGCTAGATCGTCGGGCTCAAGGAGTAGTGATCAATGGCTCCATGTCTAGTTGGCAGCCAGTATCAAGCGGAGTGCCCCAAAGGTTGGTCCTGGGGCCGGTTTTGTTCAATATCTTCTGATCTGGGGGATGGCGTGGATTGCACCCTCAGCAAGTTTGCAGATGACACTAAACTGGGAGGAGTGGTAAATATGGTGGAGGGTCGGGATAGGATACAGAGGGACCTAGACAAATTAGAGGATTGGGCCAAAAGAAACCTGATGAGGTTCAACAAGGACAAGTGCAGAGTCCTGCACTTAGAATGGAAGAATCCCATGCACTGCTACAGACTAGGGACCAAGTGGCTAGGCAGCAGTTCTGCAGAAAAGGACCTAGGGGCTACAATGCACGAAAAGCTGGATATGAGTCAACAGTGTGCCCTTGTTGCCAAGAAGGTTAATGGCATTTTGGGCTGTATAAGTAGGAGCATTGCCAGCAGATCGAGGGATGTGATCATTCCCCTCTATTCGGCATTGGTGAGGCCTCATCTGGCGTATTGTGTCCAGTTTTGGGCCCCACACTACAAGAAGGATGTGGAAAAATTGGAAAGAGTCCAGTGGAGGGCAACAAAAATGATTAGGGGGCTGGAGCACATGACATGAGAAGAGGGCTGAGGGAATTGGGATTATTTAGTCTGCAGAAGAGAAGAATGAGGGGGATAGCTGCTTTCAACTACCTGAAAGGGGGTTCCAAAGAGGATGGATCTAGACTGTTCTCAGTGGTACCAGATGACAGAACAAGGAGTAATGGTCTCAAGTTGCTGTGGGGGAGGTTTAGGTTGGATAGTAGGAAAACCTTTTTCACTAGGAGGGTGGTGAAGCACTGGAATGGGTTACCTAGGAAGGTGGAGGAATCTCCTTCCTTAGAGGTCTTTAAGGTCAGGCTTGACAAAGCTCTGGTTAGGATGATTTAGTTGGGGATTGGTCCTGCTTTGAGCAGGGGGTTGGACTAGATGACCTCCTGAGGTCCCTTTGAACCTGATATTCTATGATTCTATGACAGGTATTTCTGCCTGGTAGTGTGGGCTTTGCCTAAAAATCATAGGCATCATTTGACCCGCCCCTCTCCACTGTTTAAAGACAGAGCTGATTAGGCTCAATTCAGAGTCTTTTGTTCAAGCGATCACTAGAGCAGAAATAACTGATAATCAGGTCTAAGTGCTGAAGCCTTAGACCTGCTGTGGGACAACATTTCTGTGGAAGAGACTGCCTAGCCTGCATTAGCAGTTCTGTGTTGTATTGTTAAGAGGGACCCCTAGATTTTGAACCTTATATTTTTTGCTGCTGACTCCACACTGGCAGAAGGATTACAGGAGCAATGCAATTTGTGGGGAAAAAACCCGATTTTAGGGGCTGTGCAGTTTTGTTGGGCAGTGCTGTGAGGCTACACATTGTTACAGAGCCCACAATCAGGGAATACACCAGTCCAAGATATATTGATAAACAGGTTCCTGTCAAGGATGTTAGCTGCACCATCATTTTACCAGCAGCAGCAACTTGGCTTATTTCTATTTACAATGAAATGTGTTAATGAACTTTCATCTTTCTGATTGTGCCTGAGACTCAGCCTACGACAAAATCATGTCACATAAGAGCTCTGTTTTTAAATAGATGTTTAAAAACAGTTACCGGGTAATTTATTTTAATTTGATAATGCATCAAGAAATGTATTCTTAGTAGTTTCAACTTTAACCACATTCATTACATACTATGCAATATGTAACTGTCTGATTGTTTCTGAGATAGATAGCAAAATATGAGAGTTTATTTTACAAAATAATTCTGATAATGTTTAATTTTTGCTCAGCCAAATATCTTCGGAACTGTATTGTCTTTTATTCTGTTTGCAAGCTAATTAATCTGGTTCAGACTGCAGATTATGGTGCCAATTATAGACATTTCAAAGGATTAAGGACTATAGGATTACCTCTAGTGACAGTCAATAGATGAGAATGTATAAGTAAGAGGTGGCTTGTACTTTCTACTAAGTATTCTGCTTCCACTTGTAACATCTGTTATACAACCATGTTTTTTTAATCAACTTTTCCCCTAATGTGCCCTCTATCTTGGCTGACCTATGTTCAAGAAGCATTGATTGGATTCTGTTCCAATTAATTAATATCAGTGAATGAGACTACTTGGTAAGGGTTTGCAGGATCAGGACCATGTACTTGTACTCTTAAAATCCAGTATCTCTTTCTCTGAGGCCCACCTTTTTGTAACCCTTACACCCCTTTGAAATCTATGGCCTAACAAATACATGTCTCCCGCCCTGCAGGATTTCAATAATCTGTAGATTAAAAAAGCTTGAGAATGTGACCCAAGTAGAGCCTAAAGACTCAGAAACTAGAGGGCAAATAAAAAGGCACCCCACCACCATTTTCCTTTTTTTAATTCAATGTGTGCAGGTTGGCAGCGCACCTTCGGCACTGGGTCTCCCTGGCAGTCCAGGGGGCTTTGACTCTTTAGTCAGTAAGGGTTTGTCTACATTGCAGTTTAAGCCCAGGCTCAGACTCAAGCTTGAACTCAGAGCCCCCTTTTGTCTACACACAGGGTATGTCTCCACTGCAGTGCAAGCCCAGGGTTAGTAGAACTCAAGTTAGCAGACCCTACATTTGTTAATTTAGGGCTTGAGCGTCGACAGTAATTTGTAACCCCAAGTTAGGAATTGTTGAACCCTGGGTTCCAACTTGGGGCTCCAGCATCTACACTGCATTATGAGGGCCAGAGTCCAACCATCCATATTCCAGAGTTCCTAGTGTCCTCCCAAAATGAGGCCACTCTGCACCACGAACAAAGGGCTAGTGTGGGAAAACTTGACTGAGCAGATGACATAGAAAGTCAGCCCATGGGATTGTGGGATACTTTTGGCAGACTCCCAGAGCAGGAGTCCAGTGGGACTGCATCTATACTGCAAAGCATATACCCTCAGTCCCAGGTTGACTCAGGCTCAGACCCTCCATCCCCATGGGGTCCTGGGACTCTGGATCCAAGTGCTGGGTTAGCATGATTTGTGTGTAGATGGAAGGGGAGTTAGGTTGGGCTTACATTACAGTGTAGATATACCCACAAATATTTCAGACTGGGGCTCAGATCTAGGTTCTAGGACCCTGCAGGGCTGGAGGGTCCAAGCCCAAGTCAAGCCATGATCCAGAGTTCAAGCTCTATTGCTTTGTAGTGTAGACACAGCCCGCCCCACTCCAACTCGGGTTCTGAGAGTCTGCCAAAAGTATCCCACAAGCCTGTGGCCCAACTTTCTTTGTCCTCTGTATCCCCACAATCTCCAGTTGACTCCAGTGAAAACAGAAGCAACCTGCTCTGGGCATACAGCAGCAGCTTGGTGAGTCAGCGTGAACCCTTCCATTGACTTCTGACCACTAAGTTGAAAATACACCGTCGGAGAGCCTTTGGTATTTGCAATGGAGACTGAACAGAAGACGCCTCTTGCAAAGTGCACTGCTTCATGGTCAGGAGCACAGCCAGATTTTGGTAAATGTCTGGCTTGAGGCCAGCAAAACTGTGGACTTTAGTAAGAACACCAGCAATGACCACGCATACCAGCAGATAGAGAAGAAGTTGTCAGCGCTGCAAATTTACTGGACTGGAGACCAGTGCAGGGAGTGAATCAAGCAGCTCAAGAGTGAGTGCAGAAAAACCAGGGACCAGAGCTGCACACTGGGCAACTCGCCAACATTATGCCAGTTTTGTGAGGAGTTTGACTGGGTGCTGGGCACTGCTCCCAGCCTAAAGCCAAGAGTGGTGCAGGACGACTTGGTCACCTAGGATGGGGCCTTGCTTGGGGACTGATGGGAGCCAGCAGCAGGCGTCGATTGAGGACAATGAAGTCACTCAGTTGCTGAAACAGGTCCTGGAGTAGGCTTTGGCGCAGGAGGAGAAGCAGCAGCACATTCTGGGTCTATACTCAGAGGAGCTATTTGATTCCCCCCAGCCCCCACCCACTTCCCCCTAAGGAACAGCCTGCTGTGGAACCTGCAGCAGACACAGAAGGGACAAAAGCTGCCCCTGAGCCCAGTAAGTTTCTGGCTCCATTTTAATGTTTATTAATTCAGTAATAGGAAGAATTTCTGCTCTGTGAACCAATGCAAAATTTATGAGAAACCCCAGCTTAGCAGCATGTATCCACTAATGGCAGTTGGATGCCAGCACTTTGGCACCTCCCTCTCCATCCTCCACCCCACATGAAGTTCAAAATGGTGACTGGGAAATGCAAACAGTAAAGAACAATTTGAAAGTGTATTTTGACTGGAAAGGCACAGAGTTTAGGTAAGGCCATTCCTGATTCTTAAAAATAATAACCTTGCATTGCCATGCCTGTAAGTACGTTGCTCTGTAACCACTAAACGGTCTATTGAGCTGCCTGGAAACAGTAAACCATACGGGGAAGTAGAAATGTGTTCCATTTACACATCTAGTCCACTTCAGATAGAGGTAGTCTATGCAGTCCATAGGTGACAAAATCATTTGTGTTAAATATGGCTGGGGTTTGGAATCTTGTCCAGAAATGTGCCAGGGGGCAAGAGGAAGGCTGTGGAGTTCTGCATGTTTGCATGCAGCCATAACAAGGTAAGCCATGTGGAAGCTAATGCAGCATCCTCTTGATTCTCTCATGAAATCTGACCCAATCCTGGGTGCTAATAGCTTCTAGAAGCAAGAACTTCAGATAGGTAGTTACATTTCAGGAAAGGGTGTATTTTCCAGGGCTACCACCTCGGTCACTGACCTGCCCTCTCCACTCGTAGATGTGCTGATCAGTCATTATATGTTTGAATACTTTGGTTGCATAAACTGCATGTTTCCCACCAGCAGCTTGGAAGAACATCTCTCTTTGCCAATCGGGCACCACAAGACCTGCTATATCCTTCAAAATGTGGAAGGCCTGAAATAATAGAAGCAGCTTTTGTAGCCTGATGGATGTCAACACCCATTGCCCCGTCACAAACCCAAATAATTCTGCAATTTTCTAAAATTAAAAAAAAAAAAAAAACAGCTTTGCATTTTTAACTTACTGTTGCTTCCTTCACCGCGATTAACCAGGCTTTATCCAGGGAGCTTTTGTGGTCTGAAGCATCCCTCTCACAATATACTGTAGTTCAGTTTGTAAAAGTACCATTTTATGTCCTTGAAATTCCACAGGGATTTTTTCTGTGCTCCTGCACTGAGCTATTTGAGACAATAACACTCTGTATCTTGTCCTGTTCGGGTCCCTTGACCTCTTCTGGCTCCAGTACCTCCACAGCTTGCCCACACTGCAGCACAAGTCTGGGCCAAGATACCTTCATGGATCATTACAAGAAGAAGCGTTTCCTTGATGGACTTATGGTTGAAGTTCTGGGAAGGGCAAACAGCAGGTCCAGTTCCAAAGTCAGAGGGACTTGAGCTGGGAAAGACATGGTGCGAGAGGCAAGAGGAAAGACTCGGGCTGTTTGTACAGCTTGAGGGCAGAGTTTCAGCACAGGAGCAAGCACTTGCTTCACAGTTCCTGGAACAGTGGCTATGGGACGAGGATAAAGCTCAGCAGAAAGAACTGTCTGAGCAGCTCATATCACTAATGACTCCAAGAGTAGTGGCTCCTGCTGCCTCACCCACACCACAGCCCGAGTCCCTGCACACTACTCTGTGCTGCAGTCCAGAAGCAGCTTGGAAGACTCCATGGGTGGGTGGCCCCTGGTGGCCCCCTGAGTAGCTGGGCAGGGCAACCTTGCCCCATGCAGCTCTCCATATTGACTACCTTCTCTGTGCATGTCTCCACTCCTCCTCCCACAGTGCCAAGGGAGTGGCAATCAGGGAAAGGAGAATGGTGGCCATGAGACATGCCAGGGTGGGAGGTTTCTGTCTTGTATATGGTTTCACTGTTTGCACTTGTTCATGCACTTTGTTGTTATTTTTTCTTTTCTGTAAAGTTCTGTTATTGGTGTTTTGGTTGTTTTGGTGTATTGGTATTAATGGCAGCTGGCCTGCCTGGGAATGGGTGATTGCTGTACTTGGTTATAAATACAGTTTATTTCATCAAGAAAGTGTATTGCTATCACTGCTTCATATCATGCAGTGTATTCAAAATAATAAAGGTAAACACATGATCAGGGACAACTAGGAATTAATATGCAAAGATTATCCCTCAATACAGTAATTTATAGCAATTCATACTTCAATCACTTCCTTACGTGAATCCATATTGTGAATAACCACCATTCTCCTTTGAAAATTGGTCACGTCATTCATAAGTACATTGCATGGCATTAGACTCCCCACCACTCCCGAAGCACTGAAACTCCCACAAACAGTGAGCCCCTCCCCACACAAGCACATTCGTAAAGGTATCATTCCCCCTCTTCCATCAGGCCCTGCAACTCCATAATGTAGGAGCACAAAGCATCCCTGACTTCTTTACCCTGGGTGCATCCAGCTCCAGCTGTGGTAGGTGCACTTTCTGGCTGAGGGTACCGATTAAGTGGCCCCTTGCTCTCTAGGTCCATTCAGGGGGAAATGGCTCACTTCTGACTTCACAAATATTGTGAAGAGCACACCAACCCGCAATAATGCAGACAGCACTGATGACACTGACGTCCAAATGGGTCTGTAAACATCTCCAGTGGAATTTCAAGCTGCCAAAAGCAAATTCAACAACCATTCAACAACTGCTGAGAGTGTAATTAAACTGTCTTTTACCAGGGCCTCTTAGATGAGGGTACAGTTTCATCAGCAAGGCAAAAGTTGGTATGTGGGAGCAGGGCCGACTTTAGGCTGATTCCGCCGATTCCCCGGAATCGGGCCCCGCTCCCCCGGCCGGAGTGCCGACCCGAGCCCTGCAAGCCCTGCGGCGCCGCTCCCCGGTCAGAGTGCTGGCCAGAGCCCAGCAACCCCGTGGCCCCGCAACGCCGTCCGATGCATGGCAATCCGAAGTGCTGCTGAACACTTGGAGCGCCGCCCGCTGAGTACAAGCCCCATGAATCAGGCCCCACACATGCTAAAGCCGGCCCTGTGTGGGAGCCCCCAGAATAACAGTGGGGACAGTAACTCCATTTATGGCAATGTCATTTGGTGGGAATAGTGTCCCAGTCTATTCATGAATGTAGACTCCTGATCAGAGAAAAACCCTGGCATCATGATCTTTCCTAGTGCATCCCATGTTGATGTTCAGGAATCAACCTCTGTGGTCCATGAAGGCCTTCATAACAATGGAATAGTACCCTTTGCGGTTTATGTACTCCTTGAGGAGGGCAACTATGGGTACATGAGTCCCATCAATGGCCCCAGCATAGTTTGAAAACCCCATTCTCTCAAAGCCAACATTTACTTCAGGAATAAATTTTATGCCAGCCACTTGGGATAAAACCACACTCCTGATTGCCTCAGAAAGCTCTGCCACCACTTTTCCCACAGTTGACTTCCCAACCCCAAACTGGTTGGCAACAGATCTGCACAGTCTGAGATAGCCAGCTTCCAGACACTTATAGCAACACGCTTCTGGACCAGCAAAGGTGGCCTCCTGCAGGTGTCTTTATACTGGAGAGTGGAGGCAATCTACCGACAAAGTTCAGAAATGTGGCTTTCTTTATGAGAAAGTTCTGGACACACTACTGGTCATCCCAGGTCCACATGATGATGTGATCCCACCAGTCTGTGCTTGTGGACCCACACCAGTCTATGTAGGGGGCATTAGTGGCTATACCAAATATCATGAGCAGCATCAGGGAGTGCAAGTCTGCCATGTCAGGGGGTTCTCCTCTTCCTGCTGCATCGTAAGTTGTCAGATGCCTTCAATGGGTCAGAAAATGCCCCAAAACCTCCACCATTGAATCTCATGGAAGCTATGCTCGTTTCCCAACAGGAGTGAAAGCACAGGCAAGAGAAGTTCTTCAAAAGGCAGCTCCTCCATGTTGCTGGCTCTGGTAGCTGGGAGCACAGCACACACACCAAAATGACTGAGCGGTAGGATGTATTGGCAGCTGTTCAAACTTCCTGTCACATGCAAGGTGGACAGTCAAGTTCTCCCACAGTTCACCACAGTCAAAGGGCTAGAGCAGCCACATTTCAGGAGGGCTCTAGGGCAGGGGTGGGTAAACTATGGCCTGCAGGGCACATCCAGCCCACTAGCTGATTTTATCTGGCCCTCGAGCTCCCGCTGGGGAGCGGGGTCCGGGGCTTGCCCTGCTCCCGCACTCCAGCCAGGGTCGGGTGCTGGTCTGTGTGCATGTGCCGTGGCTCCGCGCAGTTCCTGGAAGCAGTGGCATGTCCCCCCTTCAGCTCCTATGCATAGGGGCAGCCAGGGGGATTCGCATGCCGACCCCGCTCCAAGCACCGCCCCCATAGATCCCATTGGCCGGGAACTGCGGCCAATGTGAGCTTCGGGGCAGCGCCTGTGGATTGGGCAGCACGCACCATCAGAGCCACCTGGCTGCGCCTCCGCGTGGGAGCTGGAGGGTGGACATGCCGCTGCTTCTTGGAGCTGCTTTAGGTAAGTGCCGCCCGGAGCCTGCACCCCTGACCTTCTCCCGCACCCCTGCCCCAGCACTGATCCCCCTCCCACCCTCTGAATCCCTCAATCCCAGCTCGGAGGACTCTCCTGCATCCCAAACCCCTCATCCCCAGCCCCACCCCAGACCCTGCACCCCCAGCTGGAACACTCAAACCCCTCCCCACCTGCCCCAGCCCTCTGAACCCCTCAGTCCCAGCCCAGAGCACCCTCCTACCCCAAACCCCTCATCCTCCTGCACCGCAATCTCTGCCCCAGCCCAGAACCCCCTCCTGCACCCCAACCCTAATTTCATGAGCATTCGTGGCCCGCCATACAATTTTCACACCCAGGTGTGACCCTCGGGCCAAAAAGTTTGCCGGCCCCTGCCCTAGAGAATCTGGTGTATAGCTGGTTTGATTCAGGTCTGAATGCTGTAATGTGGACTCCAGGCACAGATGCTGGAAGGACTGCAACAGTGGGGGGGGGGTACCAAGCCCCCCCTAATGGCCCGACTCTCCTGGAGCCCCAGCCACTATCTCCAGTCCTACCCTACCAGATCCCCTGCCCCTCCCATTAGCCCCATCCTCCTGGAGCTCCCCACCCCCCTTGCTGACCACCAGCCCAAAGCCCTCAGACGGGTCCTTCCCACTTCCCAGACCCGGCAGGTCCTAAGGACCAAGAGGAGCCTCCGCTGCAGTTTTGGTAGGTGACACGTGAGGGCCCAGCTGCCAGCATGTGGCTCAGTGCAGAATGGGACCCGGGTGCGGGCCAACTGGGCCAAGTCACAGCGCGTGCGCGCTCCCTCTGAGCCAGGTTTTAAAGTGGGGACGAACGACAATGGCCCTTTGGGTGCCAGAACCTTTGTAGACGTGTGTGTGGCGGGGCAAGGTCATAGTGGCAGAGGAATTAATAGTTAACTATCCCGCAGTGTGTGCCTGGTTCTGCCGCAGCCCCAGATAGGAAATGCTCAATGTAGGGTTAACTATCAGTGTAGAGGCTCCACCCCAGGTTCGTGTGACTCAGCCCCGCTAGCCCCGGCCCTGCCTGGCAGAACAGACACCAGCCTGCCGAGGCCAGGCACAGGGGGCGGGGGAGGGGCGGCAGTACTACGGTGCAGTGGGCTGATCCCTACCCCGCGCACCTGGCCCCTCCCTCCCTGGCCAGCCCCACGGGGGGCGTGTGTGCGCGCGCACGCGTGTGGGAGGGGGAGGAGCAGAGGGAAACGGGGGCTCTGCGCGCATGCGCCTTCCCCGTGGACTCGGCGGAGCCCAGCCCCGCGCCAGCCGCTCGCTGTGGGGAAGCTGCGGCGCTGAGGAGCCTCCCGCGGCGCTGCGAACGGCCTGGCTGGGCTCGGCAGGTAAGAGGCGGGGGTGGCTGGTCCCCGGTCCCTGTGCGCGGGCTCAGAGGGAACCGTCTCCCTTCCCCACCGCCTCCCGCAGGCACCCACAGCCCCTTCCCCCGCACAGACCCCCTCGGGCACCCAGCGTCCGCCATCCACCTCCTGCCTCCCGCACAGTCCCGTCCCCCCCAGCACCCACCTCCTGCTTCCCGTATAATCCCGTCCTGTCCCGTCCCCCCAGCACCCACCTCCTGCATCCCCAGACACCCACCCTCGCCCGCAC
>NC_048298.1:63839978-63881086 GCF_013100865.1 Trachemys scripta elegans
CTGCACAGCCCCCCAGCACCCACCTCCTGCATCCCCAGACACCTACCCTCACCTGCACAGCCCCCTCTCCAGATACCCTGATCCCCCTGCATCCTCTAGATCAGGGGTCGGCAACCTTTCAGAAGTGCTGTGCCGAGTCTTTATTTATTTCACGCTAATTTAAGGTTTCACGTGCCAGTAATATATTTTAACGTTTTTAGAAGGTCTCTTTCTCTAAGTCTGTAATATATAACTAAACTATTGTTGTATGTAAAGTAAATATGGTTTTTAAAATGTTTAAGAAGCTTCATTTAAAACTAAATTAAAATGCAGAGCCCCCCCAGACCGGTGGCCAGGACCGGGCAGTGTGAGTGTCACTGAAAATCAGCTCGCGTGCCGCCTTTGGCACGCATGCCATAGGTTGCCTACCCTGGCTCTAGAGACTCATCACCCACCATCCATTCAGCTACAGGCATCCCCTAGACACCCAGTCCTCTGAACCCCTGGCATTGCCCACCTCTCCCAGACACCCAGCACCCATTTCCCTAGCCCCCTGTATCCCTTAGACACCCAGCAAGGGCCAGCTCTCCTTAGGCAGTGATCACCCACATCCCTTATAACTAGGGTGACCAGATGTCCCGATTTTTTGAGCTTTTTCTTATATAGGCTCCTATTACCCCCACCTCCTGTCCTGATTTTTCACACTTGCTGGCTGGTCACCCTACTTACAACCCCTGGCACTACCCCCTTAGCCGACCCATAACCCTGGCTCCTATGCAGAGTCTCTAGCATATCCCCCCCACCTACCACCCAAAATGCCTCTGCAGAGCTTTGTCCACCTCCCCCCCATTTTTGACTCCTACAGAGCTTCTTGCACAGAGTCCCACTGCGCCCATCCCCGGCACCCAGCAACCAGAGCTTCCTGCAGCCCCCATTAGCCTGGCCATTGCACTCAGCCCCCCCACCTGCACCCTGGGACCAGCAACTGCACTACCACCAAAGCCCTGTACCGCTATAGATTTCCACCGCCACCCCCAAGCAGCTCAGCCTTGGCACCTATACAGAGCCCCTGCACGCAGAGAGAACTAAGGGGTTGTACTGAGTGCCCTGTCTTCCTCCCATCAGTACCCATGACTTCTTCCCCAGCAGCATGTGTGTGTCTAACCCAAGCTTCCTTTCTGAGACCCCGCTTAGGCTCCTATACCTTATTCTCTCCCTATGACCCAAACAGACCCTTTCTTTTCTTCTTCCTAAGCAACCCCTTGCAGACTCAGCACTCACATGATACCAGCAACAACAGAGGCCTCTTTCTGCCCATGAACACTGACTGCTTATATGCAGAAAACTGCAGTTCATACAAACACCTTTTCTCACCCCTCAGCTGGAATGTTTCATTTATGCCTCTATTGTGCCATCAGTTATTCAGCAGAATTTCCTACTGGAAATCTGTGAGGAAGGCTGCTTTAATACTGATTGCATGCTATAGCCCATAGCTCAGGTCTTGCAATGAAATTGTTTTTTGTATGTGTGTTTGGGGTGGGGAGGGAAAACTATTCTCTAAAGAAACATATTATTTGCTTCTTTGCATCCCTCTTTGGTATCCTCTGGGTCTTTGCTGACAAGTTAGTTGATGAGTAAAGAGATATTGTCAACTGGAAATCCAGTTTAAAAAAAAAAATTAAAAATAGTTTCAGGTACCACCCCCGAAACTCTGTTACACACCTGTTATATAAAAGATCAAACAGGGAAAACTCAATCTGACTATAGAAAGAACTGTCACATGCACAAAGTAAATAACCTGAAAAAATGAATGTTTTTCTGTAATATTAAAGTAATCATGCTACATTTAGCATGAAGCCAGCCAGTTGTTTTTAAGTCGATGGGGTTCCTTTAAATTCTTGCATATTGTTTAACATTCCAGCAGAACAACAAAATCAAGACATTGGGGAAAATGAGTGGAATTAGAGGCTTAATTTTTGTTGTTTTAACGGTTGATGAGATGTGCATATAGTAGTAGTTCTGCTGATATTGTTCTCAAGCATTAATTTCCTCAATTACATCTGGCATTGAAGCCAAAATAGAAAGAGAGATGCTGTTATAAAAAGTGAAAATCAGGCTTGTTATTGTTAAATTTGATATTGAAACTTTGTCCTTGAAATTCTGGTCTGAAGCAGCTCCTGGCTTGAAGTGGCAATCTTGAGATATTTTAAAAAGTGCATAGCTGCTTTCTTGGTATTTTCATTGTGATAAAGGTTGTTGAGTTGTTTACAAAGTGTTTTTGTTTACAGAAGAGATAGCTGCATGTGATATAGAGGTTAATACCATGTCACTGTAAAATCCCAGCACTGTTAGTAGGATTTCAGTTAACCTCAATTTCATAATGCAATTAAGTTGGAGCAAGAAGAACAAGGCACAGATTTTGGTTATATCTTTTGTGTAGCTCACCACTTGCAATCAAATATTACAGTAAACCTTTCAAAACACTTTCTGATACTGTACTAGTTTCATAAGAATTATGACAGATATTCGTTGGCAAACAAGCACCCTCCAAGGGGCAAAATCCTGAACAATTCTGTAGATGTAAAATACACAACCACAATAATATTTTTCTCAGTTTCAAAGTGTTGTCGTTTTGTTTAGTTCACAGTTGGCATGTTTTTGTTCACTTACCTTTGCTTTGTATTGTTTGATTTGTTTACTCTAGTCACATGAATGTGTCTCTTTACACAGTCTTAAGGATAGTGGCCTAAATGGCTAAACCGGCTCTAGAATTTGCAGTAATTATTAAATTAATAATCAGCCTCTTTTTAGAAGAGAAGTAAACTTTGTTGTTGTTTTTTATTTAGAAGTTTGTATTGACAGATGTCATCTGCTCAATTGTATCCATATTCCTTGACAAAGTGGGAGATTAGGAATATGGGGAAAAAACTGAAGCCTGGTTAAGCATTAATATCCTGTTAATACTATGTTGCATTTTATTACATGACACATACTGAAGTGTAGGTATTCTGAGTGTGGCCACATTATGCCTTTCATGTTTTTGTCTCATTTAGCAAGGTTACACTTCCATTGCACTAGGTTAATGTTACGTTGTGAGCAAAGTAGACTAAATAATTTACCGTTGTCATTATGCTTTTAATAAATAATGTGCACACACTTTGCAGCTGACACCATAATACCCAGCATTCTTAAAAACTTGTTACAATATATTAAAGGGTATGTCTACACTGCCCATGTTACAGTGCGGTTGAGGCAGTGCTGTGATGTGGACAGTGTAGACATACGCTTTATGGCTGGGGGATAGCTCTCCCGGCGATTTAACAAAAACAAAACTCCACCCCGAACTAGCCTGTTGAAGTAAGTGACAAAAATTCCACTGACTTCAGTAGCAGTGGCCTCAGGTCTAAAACCTAGAAAGTCGTGTAAAGTTGAGAGGAGAAATATATTGGGGATCTGTCACATTACTTAAAATAGATGAGTATTCACAGTAAAAATTGAGCCAGTTTAGAGAAGGTTTCTTAAATCTTGGGCAGCTATATGTTAACTGAAAAACAAAAAAATCAATTTGTAATAACATTTCAGTTGATTATATCCAACAAAGTACTTCTACTCTAACAAAAGATACAATAACTAACCACCAAACTTTAATTTATGTGACAAAATATATATTTTAGGTTTCAGAAAAGCTTCATAAGCATATAGGTGTCTGACAGTCCTAGAATCTTGAATGTTACCTGTAATTATAGTATTTCAACTTTTCCAAATTCAAATGGGATTTTTCAAGTTGTCCTTTTCACATCTTGTTTTTATTAAAATAATTCCATTAATAAGCTTTGTAAAATCTACTGTTTTAAACAAAATCTTGTTTTGAAGGGTAAAAAACACCCAGACTGTTTCTTCTAAAGAATATGAAATATTAAGTGTTCAGACGCACTACATAGAAAAATACGTTAAATGAATATGATTATACATGTACTGTGTGATACAGGTAGCAGAAGAAATATCATTGCTGCCCCAAAATTGAAAGTACATTTTTTGCCACTGGTCCTCAGAATAGTGTAATTTTTTCTAAAAGCTTCTGAGTGATCCATTCATTGGGCACTGTTATATAATCATTATTCTCAAAGTAAAAATGAAGAATTTGGAAAATAGTTCCCATCCCACCTTTCCTCACACCCTACCCTCCCAAAATCATTTCTGGAAAATATTTTGCTGCTACCTTTAGAAAAGGTGATGTGATAGAACTGAGTGTAAAGGTAGCCTCTTCAAAATTTTATTGAACTGCTTTGTCGCCAGAATATTTAGTAGCCAGGATGTTTTTATATTACAAACAATTGGGAGATAGAATGTCTCAGTAAGAGAGCTTGAAAGTCTGACTTTTTCCTAATTTGTTGCATCATGTGGTATTTAAGTAAGGACTTAAAATATATCTGCAAGCCCTTTTAATTCCAGCAGCAGGAATATAAATATAATTGCATTGTTATATTATGGAGTGGCAGTAGCTAACAAATTGCATAGGGGGACTATGGTAATGGGAGCCGGGAACTGTAATTTGGGGTGGAGTGGGATGGACTGTAGGGAGATAAGGAAGTAGTGACTCAAACTGTGCTGGGACTTCTGCTACTGAAAAATTCTTAACCATTTAAAAATATCTAAAGAAATTCCCATGCAAAATCTTAAACTGGATTTGTACAGAGAGCAAGTATCAGTTCTGTTGTAGGTAATAAAAAAGAAATAATTAGAAAGCCAGGAAATTCAGAGCTAAGTTTAAATTTAGAACCCAAGTGTTTTAAAATACAGTTAAGGTCACCTTTACGATCTTATCTCTGCCCCATAGTGACACCTTGAGAGTTAAAGAAATAAAATAAAATAAACCGAGGCCTTGTCTGCAGGAGCATTGCATAAATTTAACTTGTATCCACTTTTAAACAGACTTAGGCTATGTCTACACTGGCAGAGTTACATCGCCGGCAGATAAAGCACTGCTCAGAGAACACAGAAGGAAAACTGCTGTTGTGTGTTCACACTGTCAGCTGCCTGTGCAATAGCATGTTCGCACTTGTGGCACTTGCAGAGATATTCAGAGTGGTGCACTCTGGGCAGCTATCCCACAGGAAGCATCTCTTCCTCTTCTGCCACTAAGAGTTGTGGGAAGGCAGAGGGGATCGTGGGGCATCCTGGGTCCTGTCCCAATGTCCCATGATGCATTGCATCGCATCCCAGCAATCCCTGTGCTTCCGTCCGCATTTGGCGCCATCTTTCAACCGTTTCATGTATTGCATGCTCTGCCTCTTCGGTCTGCAGGAATGGATCCCGCTCTGTTGACCAATATGCTGCTCGCTCTCACTAACACGTCACGAGTGGCAGTGGAGTTATTCCTTAAACTACAAAGGCAAGAGGAGTTTGACACTGATCTCGCCACACGTAGTAGCTATGATACGAGATTCCTTGTGGCATTCACGGAGGTGCTGACCACAGTGGAATGCCACTTTCGGCGTCTGGGATGACGAGCAGTGGCTGCAGAACTTTTGGATGAGGAAAGCCATATTCATGGGACTGTGTGATGAGCTCACCCCAGCCATGCAGTGCAAGAACATGTGAATGAGAGCTGCCCTGTCCTTGGAGAAGCGAGTGGCGATTGCACTGTGGAACCTGGCTACTACAGACTGCTACCAATTGGTTGGTAACCAGTTTGGAGTGGGAAAGTTGACTGTTGAACTCATGTTGATGGAAGTGTGCAGGGCCATTAATTGCATCCTGCTCCAAAAGACCATGACTCTGGGCAACGTGAGTGAGATTGTGGATGGCTTTGCACAAATGGGCTTCCCTAACTGCAGAGGGCAATAGATGGCACGCATATTGCAATTCTGGCACCAGACCACCTAGCCACCAAGTACATTAATTGGAAGGGGTATTTCTCTATGGTTCTCCAGGCGCCTGTGGATTTGCGTTTCATGGACTTTAACACAGGCTGGTACGGAAAGGTGCATGACACACGCATCTTTCGGAACACTGGCCTGTTCAGGAAGCTGCAAGCAGAGACTTTCTTCCCGGACGAGAAGATCACCGTAGGGGAAGTTGAAATTCCCATTTTGATCCTGGGAGACCCCGCCTACTCCTTAATGCTGTGGCTTATGAAGCCATACATGGGACACCTTGACAGCAGCAAGGAGCAGTTCAACAATAGGATGAACAAGTGCAGAATGACTGAGTGTGCTTTTGGCCGTTTAAAGGCCTGCTGGCGCTGCCTATAGGGGAGGCGGCACCTGGCCGATGACAATATTCCTCTGCTTATCGCCGTGTGCTGTATACTCCATAGTATTTGTGAAGGGAAGGGTGAAAGCTTCACTTAGGGCTGGACTGCTGAGGCTCAGCACCTGGAGGCTGAATTTGAACAGCCAGAGACCAGGGCTATTAGAGGGGCGCAGTGCAGCGCCATAAGGATCAGGGATTCCTTGAGACAGCAATTTGAAGCTGAAATCAACTATATTTGTTGCTATGCTTGGAAATCCAGTGCTTGTAATGCTAGGAGGTAATTGTGATTGGTGAAGACGATGCACTATGAAGATTTAAGAAAATTGTCTGTTGCTTTGCAGGGCTGTTTGCTTTCAATTAATGGACTAAAGATTGTTTTGGTTTGAAAGCAATTCTTTTATTAAAAAACAACAACTGGATGGGGGAGAGACGTATAAAAACACATCAGCATTGTGGGTGATGAGGGAAGAGAGGGTCCCAGGAGGATGTGGGGTCCCAGGATGGTTAAAGATTTGTGTTTGTCGAAGTATCATATGCAACCTTGTCCTTTAGAGTTCAGTGCAGAGGGTACTGTACTTCAGCAGGGCTAAAATGCGGAGGGATGGGTGTTGAATGCAGTGGGTACTGGGAGTTCGCAGGGCTGATCTGTGACGGGGCAGGAGTGGAATGCAGCGGGTACAGACGAGCCAGGAGGTTGATAAGAGTGTGTTGGCAGTGTCTGGGGGCGCATGGGAAAGAGTTTTGCAACAGCGTTTGTAGGGGAGGGCGGGCGCAGAGCTGCTTGGGTTGTAGCGCTAGTAGCGCGTCTGCTTGGCGCTCCATAACTTTTAAGAGCTGCTCCATGGCTTCATTCTGGCGCACTGCATTCTCCTTTTGGTCCCTCTTCTCGCTGTTCCACCACTCCTTCAATTCTTGTTTTTCAGCCGTGGAGTGCATCATGACATCACGCAGAAAGTCCTCTTTAGTTCTTCGTGGCTGCTCCTCTGCGCAGCCGTTCAGCTGGCGATAACAAAGAGGGAGGCTGGCTCCCAAGGTCACATCTGTGAAGCCAAAATGCAACATTTTACAGAAGCAGTATTGTTTGCAACACACAGACCACTGATTCAGTGATTTAAAACACAGCCCCTATTCACATACCTGTCACTAACTGGCTGACCCCAGGCAAGTACACACGAGTCCCAAGACCCCCAAAATGGGGAGTAACTGCAGGGGAAATCAGTGTTCCAGGACCATACTGTACAGTGGGCACATGGCTCTTGGGGAGAGTCAGCACTTGGGGGTGGGGGGGGAGAAAGAAGGCTTATAATCATTACGGTCCCCACATTTTCCACAGGCTGTGTTCATTAGGGAAGATATCTCGCTGCTGAGGGTGAGCAGGGAATCAAGGGAGAGTGTTCTCCAAGATTGTGGCTTCTGCCCTGGCCCTTATGCGGCTCGCCTGTATGCAGCAATGGTCTCTTCTCTCCATCCCCACCCCTCCCCCCCCCGTCGGTGACGGCAGAGTGGCACGGGAAAGTTATCCTTAATGGGACAATAAGCAAAGCAGCTGTGCCAAAGAACCTGCAGCAGCGGATTGCCTAGTATCTCCATGAGAGTTTTGTGGAGATCTCTGAGGCAGATTCCTGTGAAGTGAGGGAGTCAATCAACTCTCTGTTCTGCCGCTCAGACTAGGCATGTGGTGGTACGTGCATCATACAGACACAAGCCTGCTTTCTGCAATCCTCTTGCCCCCAACAACTCACTTCAGCAATTTCCAAAATCAAAGCCACTTATCAGGGGCCTCCTCTCCTGTTTGCGCTTCGCCAAGCTCCGACAGCTGTGACTGGCTAGCCTCCTTCGGGGTAGAGAAGAGCTCCTGGCTGCATGCATCTCTGACCTCTGAGTTGTCCCCTGCCTCTGGGTCCCCCTCCACATCCTCGTCCAAGATTTCCTCCTCCTGGCTCGATCCACTCTTGGCTGGCACGTGAGACACCGAAGTATCCAGAGTGGTCTTTGCAGTGGAGGTGGGGTCGCCACTGAGTATCGCGTCCAGCTCTTTGTAGAACCGGCAGCTTGTGGGCGCAGCACCGGAGCGGTGGTTTGCCTCCCATGCCTGGTGGTAGGCATTCCGCAGCTCCTTCACTTTGACTATGCACTGCAATGTGTCCCGGTCATGGCCCCTTTCTGTCGTGCATTGTGAAATATGTCCGTAGGTATCATAATTCCTACGGCTAGAGCGCAGCTGGGACTGGACAGCCTCCTCTCTCCAAATGCTGATGAGGTCCAGCAGTTCGGCATTGCTCCAAGTGGGGGATTGCCTGGTGTATGGAGCAGGCATGGTTACCTGGAAAGATGTGCTGAGACCCCTGCACGTGTCACTGAGCAAACAGGAAGGTGACTTTCAAAATTCCTAACGAATTTAAGGGGTGGGGCTCACGGTTGGTCACCTGAGGGCAGGGCAGTAGAGTTCAAACCGATGACTAGAGTGGCGAGAACAGGCATTGTGGGACACCTCCTGGAGGCCAATTGCAGCACTGTAATCGACCAGGGTGTCTACACTGGCACCGTGGCACTGTAGCAACAGTGCAGAAAGCTGTATGCCTCTCATCGGAGTGTTTTTTTTACAGTGCTGCAACTGAGCAGTTTCTGCGCGCTAAGTGGCTTGGCAGTGTGTACACATTGGGAGTTACACTGCAGAAAGCTGCTTTATTGTGCAGAAACTTGCCAGTGTAGACAAGGCTTTAATTAAACAGTTGCAAATCCCTATGTGGACACCATTACTTCAATTAAAGTAAAGAAAAGAGTGCCTGGTTTAAACTGAAATGAGAATGTCCACATGGGGGTTTGTATTAGTTTAACTAAAACCTATATAAGTTTTAAACTAATTAAAAAAACCTATATAAATTAAATTTGTGCAACTTTCTTGTGTGGATAAGGTCTGAGACATTATATTAACCTGTGTGTTCTGGACAATTAACCAATGATCACAAAATTTTGAAGACCTTAATTGTACAGTACGTGCACTTAATTAGGCCACCTTCATGACCATTCACAGTCCACAGAAAAAGACAAATTCTTGATTAGCCCATTAGAATACTGAAGACAGTCATTCCCCCTTCAATGCTTTGTGATAGAGCATAAAAAGCATATTAATATTACCGATTATGCTAAATAGTGTTTCAAGCCTTAGTTGTTTAGCTTACTGAAAAGAGCATGCTTGTCTAATATAGGGCTAATTTCAGCCATATTGAAAACTAGTTTTAGTGCAGAATAAAAAACCCTTTGACAGAAACAAGTTCTAACAAATTATCTCTGAGACATTATTACTTATGCAAAAGAAGAACTGTGTGGTGATAATTGTACAGTCCTTTTAAACATACACATTTGTTTGTTTTTGAAAATGCTAACTAGAGTTGACTTTCCCTCACCAAAAGCATATTGAAATGGTATTTTTTTCTTCTCCTATATTTCTTTCAGTTAAATCGGTAACAACACAGTGTATGGTTTTTGCTGTTCTGTAGGTGCTCCTGAGTGTTGCAACTGGAATTTTTGAAATACATGGAATGAAGAGTGAGAGTTGTGGCTGTAGGGCTTCCTCCAGTATAAAGAGACACATCTGAGGTCACCTTGGCTCGTACAGAAGTGGGTTGCTATAACTGTCTGGAAGCTGGCAACCTGCTACAGGTCCATTGCCAACCAGTTTTGGGTTGGAAAGTCGACTGGGTAAAGTGGTGGCAGAGGTAACTGAGGTCATCAGGCATGTGGTTTACCCCAAAGTGGCTGACGCAACATATTCCGGAAGTAATTGCTGGCTTTGAGAGAATGTGGTTTCCTAACTGTGCTGGGGCTATTGATGGGACTCGTGCCCATAGTTTGCCCTCCTCAAGGAGCATGTAAACCTCAAAGGATACTACTCCATTGGTACCCAGGCACTAGTGGACCACAGATGCAGATTTATGAATGTCAATTTGGGTTTTACTGGAAAAGTTTACGATGCCAGAGTTCTTCACCACTTGGGAAATCTACATTATGGACAGGCTGGGATGCTATTCACACTAAATTACATTGACGTAAACAATGTTGCTGTCCCCAATGTTGTTCTGTATTCTGGGCGACCCACTGTACCCTCTTTTCCCTTGGCTTATGAAACCATACCCTGATTTCAGAAGCCTTGGCCAAAAAAAAAAAAAAGGTTTAATTACACTCTCAGCAGGTGTTGAATGTGCTTTTGGCAGATTGAAATCACATTGAAGGTGTTTACAAACCCATTTGGATGCCAGTGTCATCAGTGCTGTCTGCATGACTATGGCTTGCTGTGCTCTTCACAACCTTTGTCAAGTCTGAGGAGAGCCATTTCGCCCTGAATGGATATATGACAGTGAGGGGATGCTGGATCAGTACCCTCAACCAGAAAGTGCAGCTACCACTGTGGGAGCTGGTTGTATGTGGGCAGCAGAAGTGGGGAATGCTTTGCATTCTCACAATATGGACTTCCATGGCCCAATGGAAGAGGGGGAATAGTACTTGTATGAATGTGCTAGTAGGGGAAAACTGGCTCATTTATTTTGGAGGGGTGGTGTTTGGAAGTGGGGTTGGGCTTGATTGCTATGCAGTGTAAGTCTAAATGACATGATGAACAATGAATTTGGTTGGAGGGGGCACAATGGCTGTACAGGTGGAATTTATTGAAATGTGAATTGCTGTGAACACTAAATAGAGGAATACCATTTGCTTACTAATGCTTAATTGCTCCTGAACATGTTTTTAGTTTTATCATCACAAACCCACCCACCCCCACATAAAAGGGCAGGAAATAGTGAATACTAGACACAGTCCCATTATCGCTACAAGTCCCCTGCTCCACATTCTCCTTTCCCTTCTTTATATGTTTTCCCCTCACTTGTTGGTGGGGGAGAGAGGTGGAGGTTTTCATCAGACTGGGATGGAAGAAGGAAGACTGCATGGTGTTTAGATGCCCTGCCCCAGCTGCTCATGAGTCTTGGATGCATGGGCTGCCCTGACATGGAGTTATCCAAGCTACTGCTGGAGTGAGGGTACATTGCAGGGTGATCATGCTGAGGTATGTGGGAAGCAGCAGGAGCTGGTGCTCTTGCAGCCATTATTGACAGGAGTTGGTGAAGCAGTTCTCTGTGTTGAACTCTTATCTTCCTCCCTTAGCCATTGTTCCTGTTCTAGAAACTGCTTTGCAAGTGCTAGCTCTGCTGCTGAAACACTGTCCTCCACCTGGGTGACAAGCCTGAGCCTCTCCACCTGCCTGTCAGCATGCCATTGTTCTTGTCTCTTGCCCCTCTTCTTCGGGTACTGGACCTGCTGGTCTGCCCTCTCAAGAACATTGACCATAACTTCATCACGGACATGTTTCCTCTTGGAACAGTCTGTGAAGGTACATGGGGCAAGATTTTGAGTTCCTGAAGAACAGCAGGCAGTATAGATTGAGGGTCCTGAAATAGGACCAGAAACACAGGGTCATTGTCTAAAGTAGTTCAGTGGAGCAGGACAGAATTATTGTGAAATTTCCAGGACATAAAATGTAACAGGTCTAACATGAACCAACACATACTTTGAAGGGGATGCTTCAGTCCTCACACTGTCTCTACACACAACATTGTTAATTGCAGTTACAGAATGGCAGAGACAATGGTAATTTTAGAATTATAACCTTTATTCTGTTTCATAAACGTTTCATAACTAATTACCATTTGGAGTGGGGTGTGTGTATAGCGCCCTTGCTGCCAAAGGCTTTGCTCTCATTTCAGGCCTTTCATATTTTGGCAGACATAACTGTTCTTGTGGTGCCCTATTGGCGGTGGGAGATGTTATTCCAAGCTGCTGGAGGGAAACTTGCAGTGTATGCAGCTGAAGTATTCAAATGAATAGTAACTGAACAGCACATTTGAGTGGAGTGGGCTGGTCAGCTATATGGGGGGCCTGAAAAATACACCCGTCCCTGCAGTGTGACTGTCTGGAGTTCCTGCTTCAAGAAAAGTTTGCAGCTATCAGCAGCCAGGATTGGGTCAGAATCCATGAGGGAATTAACATAAATTATTCTGTTATTGCTGCATAAAAACGCACTGAAATCTGCAACTTTACTCCATCCTGCACCCAGCACAGTTCTGGGAAAAAGCTGCCACCACACTTGTACTTTGGAGAAATGATTTTGTGACCTGCAGAAATTGCATGGATTACCTCTAACTGAAATGGACTAGGTTTGGAAATAGAATACTGTTTCCCAAACACACACACGCAGTTCACTAATTACGGGTGGCTGCATAGACCCAGGAGACGTGATTGCAGAGTGGCAAATTTCTAAATAATGAAAGGAAAACAAGAATAACCCTAGCAAACCTTGGTGATTTAACAGTTAAAATAACCTTTACAGCTGTTTATGAATGTTTGAAATGCCAAGTCACTATTTTAAACTCCACATGGTGGAAGGAAAGGGAAGAGGGAGTGGGAATGCCTTGGCGTTGTGAACCAATCTGCCGCTAGTGGCTGAATGTTGGTAGCCAGGCTTACCATTTTTGCTTCCCTCCCATTACTGTCAGAATAAACTTTTGAGTCGTACACTTACCAAGCTCTGGAGTGGCTTCTGTTTCCACTGGATTCTCTGCAGGCTCGGCAGCTGGCTGTTCCTCGTGGGGTTGGGGTGGGGCAGTGTCAAACAGCTCTTTTGAGTAGAGACTGAGAATTTGTTGTTGGTCCTGATCCGCTGTCTGCTCTGGGACTGGTTTCATTAAAAGAGTCACTTCATGCTCCTGACTAGGAGCCTGCTGCTGGCTCCCATCAGTCCCCAGGCTGGATTCAAGGGCCAGCAGGGCATCATACCGGCTGGCCAGGTCGTCATGAAGCACGGTTGGCTCCCTGCTAGGTGCAGTGCCCAGGATCTGGTCAAAGTCGTCATAAAATGGGCATCTTGGTGAGTTGCCTGAGGTGCAGTTCTTGTCCCCGGTCTTCCGGCACTTGCTCTTCAGCCTCTTAATATGCTCCCTGCACTGATCACCTGTCCAGAAAATCTTGGAGAGCTGGCAGTTTTTAGCTATCTGCTGGTTTGTGTGATGATAGTTCCTTCACATTAAAGTTTGTCATACTTGATGAAATGGGAGTCACGGAGCAAGGGGATTGACATACAGAGGAACTGGCAGGATTGTTGCTCCCATTTTGCTTCCTAGGCCATATTCTCCACTTGTCTGCCAGTTGGGCAAGTCATTCAGGCATGTCATTCAGGCAATCGTTCTTCCTTTCAGTCATGCAGAGGACTTGCCTCCCTCCTTTTTCTGCTTATTGAAGAAATTGGGATGCAAAGGAGAAGTGGGGAGGCAGAGAGTAAGAATGTGATTGTGGAAAGTTTAGATTGGCTTATTGGGGAAAGGGGGAACTGAACTGTGAAGTGGTGGGTAGGAGAAATTGAATTGACTTATCAGGGTGGGAGGCAGTGGCTTTGGGTATGTCGTGGACATTTTTCAACTGGTCTAGTAAGTTCCTTTGTATAGGTGCAGGGGCAGTTTTTTAGTCCCTATGTTTGAGCTTTTAAAACGTTATAAAAATCCACTTTCACTTTAGTGATTTCAGTAGAGGGAAGCTGAAAACATATTGTTGAAGTTTAACCTTGAAGAAAATGGTCTGTACTTTTGTCAGCCTGCTCCTGCCCATCTTTTCATTCATTAATCAAACAGGCTTTATCCTCAAAGTACATTATTGGAATATTTTATGCTAGTTAAGCACAGGTGTAGAAAAAAGATTCTCTTGCCAAAGAAATTGCTTACATGGGAACTTAAAAATAAGCTGCTCATGTTTGTGGTACAGTAGAGAAGCTGTAGACTTAGCATTTATTCTGCTTTCAAAAGAAACACTGTGCAAGTGGAGGGGATACTACCATTATAGGTAGTTCTAAATAACACATTTCTGCAGAAAGCAGGAATGCAAAGAGGTCCCAATTAAGCCATACATGGTCCTTAGTGTGCATTGTGTCTGGGATTTCCTGCAAGATCTTTCTGTGAAGTAGCAAGGGTTTACTTAACACAGAAACAACACAGTGAAGCCATTGTATTCAGGTGCAGGAACGTTTTAGGGTTTTTTTTTTAAATCTTACCTGGCAATGTATTTAAATAGCTAGTCACATTAGGAAATAATTATTGATGTACATGTATCCAGCACAAATACAATACTGGAGGTAGAAAACTGTTTGTTTTGAATAAAGTTTTAAGTTTTTCTGCAGCATGTGAAGTTCCCTCCCTTTTAACGCTGTTTTTATTAAATGGACCAAAAAGTGATGCAGTAACTAAATTACTGCAAATGCAAATTGCTGATCTCCACCCTGGACACTGTCCCTACATTATAATAAGTATTTTAAAAAATTCACAAACTGGCTGCAAATGTAATAGTAAGTATATCACATGATCTTTGACAGTTATAAACCTCATCTCTGCATACCTCCTCTCTTGTACCACCCTTTGTCATCATTTGTGGTGCTGTCTTTTTAAATTGTAAGATTTAAACAGGGCAGATTTTTGTCTATAAAATGCCATACGTGTCTGTTGTTTAAATGCTATAATTCTTTCCCATGGTATTATGCAGCTACATGAAGAGACATACTTTATATTGCATTTATTTATGCTTCTAAACCATGGAAAAATCTGTTTGCATTGCCACCACTTTCAGAGGTGGTCATGTAAGTACCTGGTACTTAGTTTGCCCCTCAAGTCTCCAAATTGAACCCTGAAATGTAGAACCCTGACTTTTACAAAGGGTTTGGATACCCTGTGAAATTTCTGTAAAATTGGAGTTACCTGGTTGTAAAGGGCACATAGTCTCCCTGATTTTATGCTGAAAACAAAAATTGTGTTAGAACCTTTTCAATTCAAAATAGTGAATTTTCACTTTATGGTGAATGTGGGGAAAATGCAGAGATTCGTGCATGGCAGTTTTATTAGTATTTTACTACTTCATAGTATTACTATTTTGTTTATCTTTGGGTTGATATAATATGCTAAAGATATAAATTTAAGGGCTCATTTGTCTGAGTAGTCCCATTGACTGTTTTTGCCACCTGAGTGAGCTATTTCAGGAACAGGCTTGTAGTTTAACAAACCATGGAACTTTGGAAGACTTATTTACAGACTGATTGGAAATACTTCAGACACTGGAATATGAGTTTTCTTATGTTCCTTTCTATTTTATTATGATTAAAAGTAGAGTACTGGTCTAGGGTAGAAGAGAGAGTTTTACCTAAAACTTCCATTTTTCTCCTGTAACTTCTGTTCCCTACTCCACTACACACCGCACATGTGTTCAGCACATTTGTGTAGCTTTACAAGACGCCTGCAATCTAGTGCAAGCTGACTTCATTGTATAAAACAGAACACACGTTCATCGCAATACATTCAGTTCCCATCACTCTGGTAAGCAGGCACCTAAAGTTTACTCCTAAGCCACCCCCGTTGTGAGTCATTCTGTCCAGTGTTTGAGTAAGAATGGGTTGCTTGCATTTGATTGATTATTGCATTAATAATGTAATATATAAACGTATTCTTTAGTAATCATTCTAATCACTTGCTTATTTAATTCAGGATTTCATATGATGAGGCTTTTATTATGGCCAGTGACCCATTGGAAGGCTTTCATGAAGTGAACCTAGCTTCTCCCACTACACCAGATCTTCTTGGAGTGTATGAGCCAGGGTCTCAGGAACCAACTACCTCACCCAGCGTAATCTACCGCCCACATCCTTCTGCTGTGTGCTCTACACCTATCCAACCCAATGCATTAAATGTTTCTGACCTTCCCACACAACCTGTTTATTCATCTCCAAGGCACCTAAATTGTGGGGAAACATCAGGCATCAAGTAGGTTATTGATGATGACTAATATCTGATTTATTTAAATGCAAATCTTGTTAATTTATTTAAATGATTTACATAGCATGTCTTCAGTAAAAATATTATGAATATCTTTAATATCCTATGTTAAATTATGCTTATAGTGGCACATTTAACAGCAAAACTGACATTTCTAAAAGACTTATTCCTCTTAATGTGTGTTCTTATTTAAATAAAGAAATGTCATTTCTTTCCAGCATCAGTGTTACAGACACGGTTCCTTGTTCTACCTCTGGACCCCAGAGTGGGTCATCCAAACACAGTAATTCCAGAAAGGAGAGCAATAATGCAGAGAGAGAGTTTTTGCAGGGTGCTACACTGACGGATGTTTCTGAAGGGAATGAAGATATTTTTGGGCTGAGTACAGACAGTCTGTCTCACTTACGGAGCCCATCTGTACTGGAAGTAAGAGAGAAAGGCTATGAGAGATTGAAAGAAGAACTTGCAAAAGCTCAAAGGGTAAGATTTGTTTTATTGTATTCTCTAATGATTTCTGCTTGCAGAATAGAGAGAGATTTGTACTGTCATGAACTTATGGGTCAGAAATTGAACAGTCTGGGTCCCCCAGTTTTGCAGGATTATCACTACATCATTATTTTATGTAATCTGATCCCAAATATCTGCAGTGATGATGACTCAAACCTCCTCTGGTAGAGTGCTCAAGTATTGATTCTTCTTCTTATGAAAATCTTTTTCTGTAATGTCTAAATTAAAACATTTTTCTTTCCTTAAACTTAGGCCATTCCTCCCTTCTGAGAATAAGAATAATTCCCTTCTGTTCTAGTGTTACCTTGTAGATATTTATAGACACTGATAATATACCTCTTGAGGCTTCTCTCTCCCACACTACATAAATGTAGCAGATGCCATAGAAAATAGAAATATTTTAGGATACAGGTTTTCACATACTACAATGATGTATCATAGGAATGCACGTATATGAAAGAAGAAATAAGAACATCAGTGGCACTCTTCACACTACCATTATGCCATACTTCGAATGGAATGCTGTCTTCTGTCAGGTGGAATAGCTTTGTTGTTAAAGTGTGTGACTGGGAACTAGAACATCTGGTTTCATTTCTTGTTCTTGCTGCAAACTGACATGTAACCCAGGGAAGTCCTTTAAACTCTGCTTCTGTTCCTTATCTGTAAAATGGAAGTAATACTTTTTTACCAGGCAATGTACAGAGATGTAATTCATTAGTATTTGTAAAGCGCTTTGCCTTCCTTGGATGGAAGGTGTGCTATATAAATGCAAAGCATTATTACTTATTGTGTTAACACCACTTTGTCTTTCTTAGAATTGCTAGTTTCCTGGTGGATGTTACCCAGTTTGTAGATGTGCTGTCTTTTCCCTCTCTCCACATTTATTTGTATTTAACCCCATCTTGTCACATGTTTGGATCAGTCTTCCTGAATGCTTCCCCCCCTCAGTGTTGGATGTTGTCATTAATTTTGTCATGGCTGAATTTACCCCTTCATTATGATTGTTAATGTACATTTTAAATATGGGTTCTCATATTGTTCCAGATATTGAGATTTTTCCACTAAATAATCGCTCTTAGCCAACTTTCCATTCTTTGTTATGGTGTTTTATTTTGTTGGAATTTGGCAAACAAAACAAAACCAAAAAAACAACTATGGTTAAGTTTTTGGGGGAAAGTCAATCACTGTCACCAACCAGTTGTCAATTCATTGTAGTTTTCTAAGTTTAAAGTTCCACTTTACAGAAAAACCCCAAACACTTGAAAGTACACAATGTATAGCTAGGGTTACCTAAACAACTTCAACGTAGCCCGGGTCACCATTGTCACCATGAGAACAACCAGAAAATCTGAGATAGCCTTATCTGGGAAGTTTTGAAATTGGGAAACTAACGTCAACCTAACTACCTAATGGGGTCCAATATTCATGTATGTATTTGAATATACCTTCTCTCTCATCTTTTTGAGACACTGCTGGCTGAAGTTATCAGAGTGAACAGGGCATGTACAACACTGATAGTGTGTTTCAGGACATAGAAAATCTGTTATGCTAATGATTTGGATGGTGGTGGAAAACCCACTTCTTCCCTCATAGAGGCCAGACATTAGGCACTTCTCAAGATGCCTGGCACCATCAGCAAGGCTGCAAAAAGGAAATATCCTAGAATTTCTGGGGGTCTCAGTGACAGTTATGCTTACTCTGCTTCCGTCTAGATGAGCCACCACATCCAAAGCTGCTTATAAGATAGGGGGAAAGTTGGGGTCTGACATAAGAGCCAGGGTTGCATTCAACTTTATTCTAGGCATTTCTTGAATTCAGATATACTAAAGCATTCTCCTGTCCACAGATTTTTCCTCTTGCAAATTTAATTTTGTCTGAACTCTTTGTGAACCTCCTTTTGAACTTATTCCTGCTGTTTCCACTTTCTCTTTTTAATCCTTAATCTTATTCCTAGTGGCTGTCTCCTGATAAGAGTGCTGGAGTTGGTAGGAAGGTTGATTAAAGCTCTCTAGTTATTTATTGGAATTAAACTGTCTCTTTCTTTAAATTTAAATGTCTCTGGCACCAATTTAGTGCTGCGAGTGTGCATTCCATAAATAAAAAAAAATACATATAACATACCAATATAAAGGACTGCCCATCCCTCCATGACAGATAAACAGTCACCAGCAAGTATAATAAGAATTTTATAAAACACAAACCCTCAAACCCACCCCTTTCCAAAAGCCTTCTACAAATAAAATAACCATTTGGCAGCATATTCAGAAGGTCAGCAAAGACAGGCTCAGGTGGACCAATGCAAAAAAGGAATCTTTGTAGTGAGAACTTGAGTTGACTCAGTCTCATCAACTTCATACTGAAGATAACAGGGACATAGAGTTAATCAGTGCAAGTATGCTTTCACTTCAACCCACAATGGCGTCTTTTGTGTGGGTTGTTCAAGTTTGCAACTCATCAGCTGTATTCCTTCATTAAAACAAATATCAAGAAACTCAGATGATGGTTAGCTGAGCATGGTTATTTCAAGACTCATTGACTCAGTAAACTTGTACCTAAGACCTTTTCCAGTCATGTCTTTATACACTTATTATATCTGCCAACCTCAGATTGAGGTGTTTGTCAAAAGTGGTTAAGAAAAATAAGCCAACCACATTTAGATGTCATCCAGATGAATAGTGACCATATCTTGATGTACGGCATTCCATGACCTGTTGGAGAGTGCCAGAGAATGGCTTCAAGTCAGTTCCTTTTGTTTGTTCCCCATCTTAAGTGATTGGCATCTCAGAATTGTCTTTTGTTGGGAGCTTATCTGGAATATCTGATTATGCTGTGGCATTTCAAGGAAAACCAGGCTTCTCATAAACAGATGAGTGCTGAGAGCAAGCCTCTTGGTCCTTAAGCAATTAAAGGTGAAGTGCAGATCCTGGCGGACTGTGTTGACATACTTTATCAGTTGTATATACACCTCTACCCAGATATAACGCTGTCCTCGGGAGCCAAAAAATCTTACCGCGTTATAGGTGAAACCTCGTTATATCGAACTTGCTTTGATCCACCGGAGTGCACAGCCCCGCCCCTCCCGGAGCGCTGCTTTACCGCGTTATAACATGAATTCGGATTATCGAGTCACGTTATATCGGGGTATAGGTGTATGTGCTCCTATATTAACACTTTGTTCATGAAGATCTAGTCAGGTAATAAAAGCACTACCATTGTTATCTGTCTGCATAGGGAGACTATTTTTGACTTTTGTTAAAAGTTTGGGTGAAATAATTCCATAGTAATTTTGTGAGTTTTCAGGTTTAAAATTAGTTGATTTTCTCCAAGTAGCTTAACTTTTTTATTTTTTAAGTAGCTAGGTGGGGAATGCCACTAAACCAGCTGAATCAGCGTGTGCTTTTTATTTCTCATTACTCACAGCTGAGTATAGCTAACGCCTTGGCTACACTTGCAGATGTACAGCGCTGTGAGTTAAACCTGACTTTGTACAGCTGAGTAGGAAAAGCGCTGCAGTCTGTCCACACTGACAGCTGCCCAGCGCACTGTCGTGGCCACATTTGCAGCATTTGCTGCGTCATTGGGAGCGGTGCATTATGGGCAGCTATCCCACAGACAACCTCTTCCCATTCTGGCGCGGTGGGTTGTGGGAAGGGGGCATGGGTGAGGGGCATTCTGGGTCCTGTCCTAATGCCCCGTGATGCATCACTTCACATCCCAGAAATCCCTTTGTTTCCGTCCACCTTTGGTGCCATATTTCAACGGTTTCTGTGCAGCGCGATCTGTCTGCGGGAAATGGAGCCCGAACTGCTGAGGCGTATGTTGACGAGTCTCGCCAGCATGTCACATTTGGCTGTCGAACTATTCCTTAAGATCCAAAGTGAGATTGAGGAGTCTGATGATGCTATTGTGCCGCGTAACGCGTACGACACGAAATTGCTTGTGGCATTTACGGACATGCTCAGCACCGTGGAATGCCACTTTTGGGCTTGGGAAACAAGCACCGAGTGGTGGGATCACATCGTCATGGAAGTCTGGGATGACGAGCAGTGGCTGCAGAACTTTCGGATGAGAAAAGCCACTTTCATGGGACTGTGTGAGGAGCTCACCCCTACCCTGCGGCGCAAGCACACGAGATTGAGAGCTGCCCTGCCAGTGGAGAAGTGAGTGGCTATTGCAATCTGGAAATTGGCAACTCCAGACAGCTACCGGTCGGTCGCAAACGAGTTTGGAGTGGGAAAGTCGACCGTTAGAATTGTGTTGATGCAAGTTTGCAAGGCCATTAATCGCATCCTACTCAGAAGAACCGTGACTCTGGGTAACGTGCAGGACATAGTGGATGGCTTTGCACAAATGGGGTTCCCTAACTGTGGAGGGGCAATAGATGGGACGCACATTCCTATTCTGGCACTACCCCACCTAGGATCTGAGTACGTTAATCGGAAGGGGTATTTCTCTATGGTTCTCCAGGCGCTTGTGCATCACCGTGGGCCTTTTATTGACATTAACACAGGCTGGCCCCGAAAGGTGCATGACGCACGCATCTTTCAGAACACTTGGCTGTTCAGGAAGATGCAGGCCGGGACTTTTTTCCCAGCGCGGAAGATCACAGTAGGGGAAGTTGAAATGCCCATTGTGATCCTTGGAGATCCCGCTTACCTGTTAATGCCATGGCTTATGAAACCCTATACAGGGAGCCTTGACAGCAGCAAGGAACGGTTCAACTACAGGCTGAGCCGATGCCGAATGACTGTGAAGTGTGCCTTTGGACGTTTAAAGGGCCGCTGGCGATCTCTGTATGGGAAGCTGGACTTGGCCGAAAACAGCATCCCCGCAGTTATATCCGTGTGCTGTGCCCTCCATAATATTTGTGAAGGGAAGGGGTGAAAGCTTCACTCAGGCACGGACCTCCGAGGTTCAACACCTGGAGGCTGAATTTGCACAGCTAGAGAGCAGGGCTATTATAATATATTTACAGGGGCCCAGCGCGGGGCTGCAAGGATTAGGGATGCCTTGAGGGAGCAATTTGAGGCTGAAAACCAGCAGTGATATCTGGTGCCCTGCACGGGAGTGAAGTGCAGTAGTTCCAATCTTTAGGAATCAGTGCTTGCTAAGCAGACAAGCAGACTTGCAGTGCCTGTTTATTTCCTGGGCTAAGAAGTCTTTTACTTTAAGCAATAATAAAGAATGTTTTTCAAAGCCAAAAAATCCATTTATTGAAAAGAAACAAGGGGTGGAGTGGGGAACGGTACAATCACAGATTCGCGTATGTCCTGTCTGGTGTGCTGTGCAGTGAGTGCTGCACTTCAGGATAGCTATACTGTATGGTGATGGGGGTTGAGTGCAGAGGGTAAGGGTCATGGTTTTCAGGGCTGGGTGGTGAAGATACTGGTGTTGGAGGCAGCGGGTGGTGTGAAGAACACGGAAGTTGGGGAAAGTGGGTTGGAGGTGACAGTGGGGCACAACGGAAAGAGTTTTGGGACTGTGGGGGGGGAGTGGCGGCGTTTACGGTACTGCTCTTTCTGCATGGCTCCTGGATAGGGTCTGCTTGGCACTCCAGGATGCTTATGAGCCGATCCGTGCTTTGCTGCCGGTGCTCTGTGCTTTGCCGCCGGTGCGCTGCATTTTCCTGGCGGATCCTGCTTTCTCTCTCCTTCCAGTTCTGTGCTTTCTCATTCTGTTTAATAGATTGCGCATCACTTCTTGCGGCATGTCTTCTTTGCTTTTTCGCGGTCTTTTCCTGAGTCTTTGCAGTCTCTGAGCAGGCGATAAGAGGGACGACTGAGGTCTCAAGGTTGATGCTGCTGTAGAAGCAAAATGCAACATTTAACAGAGGCAGCATTGTTTATACCAGACAGAGTAATGATTCCCCCCGCACTTAAGGAGTAGAAAACAAACAGGGTCTACACAATTGCATAATTTTCCCGTCCGAAACAGAGCGCACACATCCCACGGGAGCCTCAAAATGGTGAGTAAGGGGGACTGATTGTTTCAGGGCTGCACTGTCCTCTGGGTTTCTGTGCCTTGGGGGAAGCCAACAGCTTCAGGGGGCACCTACACTGAACATTGTCCCAACGTTTTCCACAGGAGTTCATCCTGGACGATATCTCGCTGCTGAGGGTGACCTGGGAAGCAAGGGAGGTCTTCTACTGCAATGCGGTTTCCACTCTGGCCCATATGCAGCTTGCCTATGTGCAGCAATGCCCAGCCCCTCGCGGCACAGTGGCGCAGACACGTTGTCCTGGCTGGGACAAGGACCACGGTGGCTCTCCCAATAAACCTGTGCAAGCGCATTGCACGTTTTCTGGATGAGACATTCGAGGAGATTACCGAGGCCGATTACCTCAATGTGATAAACCATATCAATGCACTATTCTGCATCTAGGCATGCATGCATAACCCTCCTCTCCCAAAGAGCCCGCACCGAAAAAATTCCTTCCTGAAAAAAAAAAAAATGCTTACCGGGAACCTGCTCTTCTGTTTGTCCTCCACCAAGTACCGATCGCTGCGACTGGCTACCTTCCTCCTGGCTCGAGAAGAGCTCCTGGCTGCATGGCTCCAGGGATTCTGGGGTGTCTCCATCCGGCCCACCACCCTCACTCCTGTTTTCCTTCTCCTCCCTCTGCCCCCACACCGGCTCTGAAGTGTCCATGGTGGTGCTCAGAGTGGAGGTGGGGTTAATCCCAAGTATCGCATCCAGCTCTTTGTAGAATCGGCAGGTCGCGGGGAGAGCACCCGAGCGGCCGTTTGCGTCGCGGGCTTTGCGGTAGTCACTCTGCAGCTCCTTCACTTAAATCCTGCACTGCAGGGCGTCCCGGTCATGGCCCCTTTCCATCATGTCCTTTAATACCTTCCCGAAGGTATCGTAATTCTTACGGCTGGAGCGCAGTGTCCTCCCCACAAACACTGATGAGGTCCAGCAACTTGCCATTGCTCCATGCTGGGGCTCGCTTGGCGCGTGGAGGCATGGGCACCTGGAAAGATTCACTGATAGCACCCCACGTCACGCCGGGCTGAGCACACAGGAAGGGGACTTTTAAAATTCCCTGGGAATGTAAAGGGTGGGTCACATGGTTGGTTACCTGAGGCCAGGGCAGTAGAGTTTGAACTGATGACCAGAGTGGCTAGAACAGGCATTGTGGGATACTGCCGAATACTTCTGGAGGCCAGTCACAGCGCATTGGGCGGCCACACTGGCGCTGCAGCGGCAGCGCAATACACGCTGTTCCTTTCGGGGATGTGGAGTACATGCAGCACTGCAACCACGTAGATACAGTGCTGCAAATGCCTTGCCAGTGTGGACGGGGAGTGAGTTACAGCGCTGGGGGCGGCTTTACAGCCCTGCAACTTGCAAGTGTAGCCAAGGCCTAAGTCTTCAGTAACAGCTTCAAACATGAGAGCCTTTAGCATCTGTCTAGATATCTTTGCTTTTAAAGCACATCAACGCAAAATATTTAGCTTGTTTGACAATGTAATATTTAGTGTACTATGTTCCTCCTAAATAACAGCCTGGAAACTTGCCGAACAGGATTTAAGATTTGACATGTCTAGCCAAACTTCTAAGAGCATAGGCTATGTATGGTGTCCTCTGCTTTTTTGTTATGTTTCAGTAACGTAGCCAAAACTGAACTCCTGCTTGGACAATTTTATTGTTTAAATAAGTTTACATCCCTAGTCTTATTACTTTGACAGCCTACACTAAATCTTAAAAAGGTAGTCTTTCCAATCACC
This sequence comes from Trachemys scripta elegans, assembly GCF_013100865.1. Lineage (NCBI taxonomy): Eukaryota > Metazoa > Chordata > Testudines > Emydidae > Trachemys > Trachemys scripta. The sequence goes on from NC_048298.1 coordinate 63,864,302, forward strand.
ACAAGCTGAACAGTTTAAAAAAAAAAATCCATGTATCTAAACCACAATATTTTGTTAATTCTGTCACTTTAAAGGTTTAAAAGTCGGCAAAACTAGTTTTACCTTTCAATGTGACTTTAAGATAATGCTTGACCTAATGTTATTTTAACTTCCTTTTGAGGCTTACTGATGCATGTAATGTTTCCTTTACAAACAGTGAAGTTGAAAACTAAGTGCTGGTATGTTCCCTCTCCATTGTAGAAACATACGAGGCCTGAATATTCACCACTCCTGGATCAAAACCTGCCTTTTCCCTTCTTCAACTCCCCTACTTTTTCCTCGAGAAATACAGTTAAACAAAAAGGAACATGAGTAAATATAAACTTGCTGACCTTCAGTGTTGTCTTCCCTTGGGTTTATTTTTCTGTTTAATTCCTTTATTGTACTTTGTTTCTCTCCTTTTATTTCCATGGTCTTCCTCTTCTTTTTCCTCTTTCTTTCTGTTCTCCCACCACAAGATATGCATCTGTCTCCCTCCCTAACCTCTTTCATTTTTCTACAGCATTCTCTTTGGGAAAGCTAGCTGCTTGTGTGTGGAACAATAGATATTAAGTTGGGAGATATACCTTAATTGCTGTGCCTTTGCATGCATAGTACCTCTCAAAATACAATCTTTTAAAAAAGTTAAGTCTGCAGATCGGAAAAGCAAAAAATGAAACTTTCACACGAACAAACCCAAAATAAACACAACTCACAAATAAAATAAAAAAATCTACAAATTCCAAACTAGGTGGGCCTATAAGTGTGCCCTGAGGTTTGTCAAACTTTAGTTGTCCAAAAGCAGGATATTAGAAAATTTTGCTGCCAGTGTTATCCTAGGAATTGAGAACAAGAGCTTAATTTGATGCTACAAAATGAGATGTGGTTTCTCATGCCTATGTTGTAGGTTTGGAAGACAATTGGGAACACTTTCAGTTGCATCCAGAACTGTATAGGAAGCCAGTGCAGAGATTTGGGCATTGTTTCTATGTCTTCATAGTGATTTCCTCCTCCAAAGGGGTGGGCAGGTGGGCAGCTGAATATTCTGGGTGATTTTCAAGGGAAGTCTGATAGTGTATTAGAGTATTCTGTTGTGGCAGTGACAAAATTGTGAATGGCTGAGTTCTACATCATAGGGGAGTGGCTGTAGCCTCATGTCCCACTGTGGGGAATGTAGGGTGCTAAGACCCAAAGCTGTAATCAGAGAATTCAGAAACAGTGATGGCTTCAAGAATACCCCCATTTTAAAATATCTAAAAAAACCATATTACTGTGTATTCAGTGGTGCTATTTTATTGCTTTCATTGAGTGTCATGAGTAGGGTAAGCTGATGATTTGAGCCAATTGAGTGTAAGCCCCACCAAAAATATCACACGTATGTAAAGTGATGTACTGTGAAGTGCAGTGTCACATGCTCCCATTTGGAGACTTAGTGGGACACCTGGAGGCTTCAGTAATAGTGGCTGCCAATGAGGTAGTCTAGCTCTATGTAACATGGACTGAGAGCAGCAGAGGGAGGCGGAGGGAATACAGGCATCAGTGGAGCTGTTTCAGATCACATGCACACCCTCCCTGCTACCTCTTCTCCTTTTCCAGACCCATCAACAAGTGGGGTGGAAGGATTTCTGAGACTTGTGTTGGATGTCAAGTAGAAGGGAAAAGAGTTCTGAACTTGGAGTCTTGGATAGGAGAGAGCTTAGAGCTGAGGTGGGGGGGTAGTTCAGAGCTATGGCAGGTTAAGTAGGAAGATGAGGGCTTCTTGACTGTGGAGATAAATTGTTGTCGGGGTGTATGTGGAGTTGGTGGGAGTTGGTTTGGAGTGAGCTGATGTAGTCTGGCAGGCTGTGAGTTTGAAGGGTGATGGGTTTGGTTGGCACAAATGAGTGCAAGGGGACTTGAGAGTCAATTGGTTAATGAGTTGGTGTACATGGGGAATGGTAGATTGAAAGAGGAGAGATTGTGATAAAGACAACACCAAAGGCATTAAAGTGACATATATACTGTTTTCTCCCATCCTGCCCTTTCTTGTAAAAGGTCCCAGGGTTTCATTTTGAAAGGGCCAAGCAGTGGGTGAAGGATGAGAGTGCCCCCCCTTTTTTTCTTCCCACTTCCTCACCAACCTCCCTTGTATCTATCAAAATACTCCAAACCCCAGTGTTTCAGTGTTTCACTTTGAAAACATGATCAACCTGGGCACTGTGGGAGGTTGCTACCTGCAGCACTACCACTTGTTTTGGGCTCCAGCTGCCACTGTTCCTGACTGTGTGCAGTATTCTAATGTCGGGAAGGACTGGCAATAGGAAGACTCTTCTGAGCTTTTCCTTCTATTTATAAAGTATATTCAAGAAATCTTAGACCATATTCTCATTTACACTAAGACTTCTTTACGCTGCTCGGCTCAGTGTTAAGATCTTAAAGTGGGAGCAAATGTAATTTATGCCCACTTTACAATGTTCTGGCAGTGTAAAGGGGCCTATAGGGGTCTTAGTGTAAATAAGATTAAGCCTCCCACTCGCCAAGTTGTAATGTTCTAGTAGACAGTTGTAAGTAGCATTAAACTGATTTGATTTGACTGCATATTTCTGCCTTTACAAGGAGCAGGGATATAACTAGAGTGTTGTTTTGGAGTTAGCTAGAGCTGTACTGTAAGGCGGCTCCCTGGAGACAAAACTTTATATTAAAAAGATTCTGTGAGAACGGAGACTCTTCTTCAGACAAATGTTTTTCTTTAAAGGGAAAGAAAATAAAACATTTCTTTAAATTAAATTAAAAATGTGAAAGGTGTATATTGGCTATATGGCTATATCAAGCACTAGTGAAAGCAGTACTCATATTGTCACAATACAAAACTTTATGAAATAACCAAACCTTATAGAATTCTTTTTATATATTCTTCTTTTGGTTTCTATATTCTGTTTCAGTGAATGTAGTCTTCTGTATTTCAGGAAAGAAGCTTTTTGTACTTCAGAGAATTTTGGAAACACATATTTAGCTTAGTTGTATTTTTAGATCAGACTGACAGGTTGCCATGTAGAAGGAAGTATTAGGTATACATTTTCAGCATTAATGTTATTGCCTCTAGTGTTAAGTTCAATGTTTTGAAAGGTTTTATTTAGCAAAGATTATCTGTTCCACTGATTTACTTGTGGCAGAGCTTTAAAAGCCCACAAACTACTACATTAAGTTAGAATAAATAATTTTCAATTTTCCATAGGAGCTGAAATTAAAAGATGAAGAATGTGAAAGACTTTCTAAAGTGCGAGATCAACTTGGACAGGAATTGGAAGAACTTACAGCTAGTCTGTTTGAGGTTTGTTTGAGTCTTTGCTGTGATATAATTAAAGGAGACTGGGCAAGGTGTGTTATGTAGCATCAGTACATTGTACGGTGATACAGAAAAATCAAGCTTGTAAAAGAATTTGTGGTCTCAAGGCTTGGGCCTGTTGAAGTGGAGACTTGAGAGCAAGAAATCATATAGCTTTACATGTATATAAGAGCGAGATCTCATTAGCCTTGTTAGTCTGCCTATTGCACCCAAAATGAGGGATGTAAGAAAAAATAGTCCAGAAAGCTTAAAATGTGTCATTCTTCTCTTTTGTATAACCATTTTCTATCAAAGCCAGATTATCTGTCTAGAAGATTGCATAAAAAAGAAGTAAATTTGGGGCCACAATGCGGGGCACAGAAAAATGAATGTTCCTGATGGAAGTGCGGTATAACTCGTCATGCTTCCAGCTTTTAGATTTGGGGCCAGGTGCATTTCTCCCCAAAACTTTGAAATAAAGCTATTAAATATACACAGTTGTTGTTTATGTGCATTTGTGTAGCCAGTCAATATAGGATCGGTTGCACAATCAGAAGCATAGATATCAAAGGGATCTCTAAAGTTAAGATCAGGACAGTGGTGCCATCATAAAGAGAATGAATTTGTGCTCTCTCAGGAAACCATTCTAAAGATATATGTATACTTAAGGAAGGTAGCATCCAGAGGACTAGTATCATTTAAAAAAAAAATTGAGTTCAGAGGCATATAATTGGAAAAGAATGAATAGAAGACTAGAAAGAGTAAGGTAGAAGTGTGTGTGATGGTAAATGAGAAGGGAGAGGGGAAAATGAGATAAATTGGATAAGTATTTCACATAAAAATAAATATACCTCTGAAGCATTAAATTGATGCCATCTCACAGCATCATGAAAAAGTGTATTATTTAATCTGTATTTGATATGCAAAACATGAAATATAGGCCATTTAGTAACTACTCTGTAATGTGTTTAAGCTTTCAACATTCCCAAATGTTAACATACCACTGAAGTTTTACTTCTGTGATTACTTCACTAGGGCCCCGGGGCCCTGATCCTGCATTGGGATCCACAAGCCTGGATCTTTGTGTCTATGCAGAGTCTCATTAGCTTCCTTGGGTCATTGAATGGGCACAGGGGCTTGTACTAGTGTAACCTATGTAGAGGAGAGGTAAGTCAATCTACTTACCAATTCTGTGCTATGGAGTTCCTCTCTCTGACTTAAAGGATTTATACAGACCATGAATCCCTATCATCGCAAGAGACTACACCTGGATTTTCTATAGAAACCATCTAAATACTAAAAGTGGAAATTATAAGAAGATTCACTTTTTCTCATCTTGGGAATCCAGTACCAATCTTTACCATCAGCCAGTTATGTGCGCACACGCAATTCATAATTTTAAATTCCTTTTTATGAATAACATTCCAAAGATAAACGGTTACAGCACAGTGTTACAATGCACCCTAGCTAGATGAATATCACTAACTAGAAATTGTGTTGTTTTCCTTGAAATTAAGAATATAACACAGGACCTAAACCTGAAGCTACATACATATATTATAATGCCATATAAAATAAATTGGGACTCTGACAATCGGAGATCTTCTGCCTTCAGATAGGCTCACCCTGAGTATTATATTGACAAATAAGTAAAATTGACCAAGAAGGTAAAAAGTTTAGTTATACTATATAACCAACTATTTCAGCATCCACGCTATTGCACGCACAAACTTCAAATAAGAAAGAAAAGAAAACTTGATAATTACCGCAGCTGTTAGGCTCACACACTGTCTTTGGTTCAATGATGTCCTGAAGACATTTGGCCTCCAGTCTACAATTCCTTCTTCATGGTGTTTCCCAGTCTAAATCTTATTGACTTCTGTAAAATTACAGGAAATGGCACTGAGATTCAACCCAGAGATTCAGTCTGGGTTACCCCGACAGCTCTATCTTCTCCCTGCAGGGCTGGGTGGGATCTGACTGGTGCTCCAAATCGCTGCCAGTTTTGTAACTCTGACAGATCTCACTACTGATTGGCTTGCCACCTTGTCTGGGAATGTTTCCATATCAACTCAGAGCGAGTAGAAACAGCAGCTGTAATTACAGCATAGTGTGTTTGGCTGAACACCATGATGTAAGAAAAAAGAAATGGAGGTTACCTTAGCACAGGGGTCGGCAACCTACGGCACGCGAGCCGATTTTGAGTGGCACGCAGCTCCCTGCCGCAGTCCCGGCCCCCAACCCCACTCAGCCCCCCTGCCCACCGCTCTCCCCTGCTGGGGCAGGAGGCAGAAGCTTGGTTCTGCGGCAGCCAAGCTTCCCCCATCCCCCTTTTCTTCCCCCAGCTGTGCTTTCCGGCCCCTCCTCCTCTCTTTTCCTCTGCCAATCAGCTGCTGGGAAGAGCGACAGCATGCACACAGCTCCGTAGAGGACGCAGAGAGAGGTAGGGACGGAGCCTGGGGAAAGGGGGTCAAACAGGGCATATCCCTTCCAGCCTCCTGCCCTGAGCCGCTCAGGGCAGGGGACTGGGAGCACCCCTATAGCCGAGCACCCCATCCCTCTGCCCTGAACTCCCCCACACTCAGCCTTCTGCCCTGCACCCCTATACCCTCTGCCCTGAACCCCCCCACCCCAACACACACCCAGCCTTCTGCCCTGCACCCCCCCCAGCCCTCTGCCCTGATCTCTTTACCCCCCCCCCCCCAAACACACAAAGCCTTCTGCTCTGAATCCCCTCCCCCAGCCCTCTGCCCTGACCCCTGAAACACCCCCCGCCCCCCAGGTCTGGGGTCCCGGCCGCAGGCCCTGATCAGCCCTCTGCCGGCCTAGGTGAACAGAACCCCAGGCTGGCGGCGAGCTGAGCAGGCTGGTGGCATGAGATCAGCATTTTAATTTAATTTTAAATGACGCTTCTTAAACATTTTGAAAACCTTGTTTACTTTACATAAAATAGTTTAGTTATATAATATAGACTTATAGAAAGAGACCTTCTAAAAACGTTAAAATGTATTACCGGCAAGCGAAACCTTAAATTAGAGTGAATAAATGAAGACTCGGCACACCGCTTCTGAAAGGTTGCCGACCCCCGCCTTAGCATATCCCAGTGCAGGATCCAGGATTTATTTTGTATAGTTGGGTGTGTGTTTTTACATCCCAAATACTTAAATTGTAATAATATGACACACTTTGTTTTGTGAGATGCATCCCTGCTTGGAAACTGCATGGTCAATGTTAAATGTACCTGTACAGATTGTATAAATGTGTGTGTTCTTATTCCTGCATGTATCTGTTGTGATTTAAGGTGATCTTATAAACCCATAATCTAGAACTCTCATGTAAGCCAAGGGGAGCTGTCATTATTGTTTTAATGATTTATTATTTTTTCTTTTATTTATATAGCATCCAAAAATGTGCTAGGCGCTCTACAGATATAAGCTAGGTCCGTGTCCCAAATAATTTATAGTCTAAATCCTTTGTGTTGATTTCCCTTGACATCAGCTGGTCACAGCAGTTTACCCATGTGCAATAAGTTACTGAATCAAGGCTTAAATAGAGGTATCATACAGACAAAATGATGGGAAAAGTAGAGGAGAAGGATGTGGGGTTTTTTGTTTTGTTTTTTTTTAACCTTAACCCCTTAGCTCTCTTCTATTTCCCTTTATTAGCAGAATCTTGCTTCCTTACCTGGATTGTTTTTAACACGTTAGTATTTAAATTTTTAAAATGTAATTTATTAATCACTAGCCTAATATATTTTTGTTCGGTTTTTACATTGCCTATTTTCCTGTTTAATTTATTTTTACTGTTCAGTATTAGACTTCATATATTCATTCAATGAGCCTTCTTCATGCACAAATTAAGATTATTGAGGTTGGTTCTGCTGGCAACAGGAGAGCAGAAGCAGGCTCCTTTGACTATAAAAGTGTGCCCATGTTACTTCTCTAGTTGCTGGTCCTCTTTCTCAAGAGAGGAAGGGGGTCTTCAGTTGGCAGCCACTAGAGCTTGATTGGAGTTTGGAAGTCCTGCCAGGTATAGTGCTTAGGGGTTGGCTGTTAGGGATGTCAGTTGCCCAGTGTCTGGGATCAGGGCCAATGATATAGGGGCCCACTGATCCCCTTTGTTTTGCCATTACAGAAGTAATAGGTTTGTAGATATTTTGAGTTAACTATTTTATTTAAATTCCAAGAGACATCACAAATCTTACTCTTTTTATTTGTAACCTTCATGAAGAAATGGGGTATTATGTCATTTATTTTTAAAGGTTTTTTTTTTTTCTCCTGGGTTTTGTGGGATGGCTATTTTATGTGAAACATGTACACTACAAAAACATTTGTTTTATAGGAAGCACACAAAATGGTGAGAGAAGCTAATGTCAAACAAGCTACTGCAGAAAAACAATTAAAAGAAGCACAGGGAAAGGTGAGGGTTTTTTTTTTTTCAAACTTATTTTCTGTGCATTTTATTATAGTGTTTAAATCCAGAATTGTTCATGGGTGAAAAATGTAAAGAGGATCCTCACTTGTGTAAACCTATGCTGCTAATTACTGAATTGTTCTGTGCCATCTACATATACTGTCTATAAATGCTTTGGGGCTTGGCATTGGATTTTTCCAGCATAATGTTGAATAGTTGGCAGTGGACACAGCAAAACAGCAGTGCTACTGCATATGGTGCTCTAAAGGTGTACATATTGCTGTTCTTTATGCAAATCAAGACAATTACATTCAGTATCCATATTTGAAAAGTATCTAACAGTATTGCCAATTAACATTTATATCATGCCATAATGTGTGCCTAGGCGGCAAGTACTTAATTGTATTTTCTCATTTTCAAGATTGATGTCCTTCAGGCTGAAGTAGCAGCTTTAAAAACACTAGTACTGTCCACTTCACCAACATCACCAACTAAGGAGCTTCAGTCGAGTGGAAAAGTTCCATTTAAAAAAGGACATGCAAGAAACAAAAGTACAAGTAGTGCTATGGGTGGCAGTCACCAAGACCTCACTACAGTGCAGCCAATTGTGAAAGACTGCAAAGAGGTAACAGTTCAAAGATTGTGTTCTTTTTGGCTAGGGATGTTCACTAATATTTACTGAATTAAAAACAATGTTATTTTCATTCCCTATAAAATTGTGTATGGTTATGCATGTGTTTGTAAAATCTTCGTGTAGCACTGATTGCTTTCAGAGATTTTTCCGTTAACTTCTGTTTCATCTTGGAGTTCCATATCAATAGCTGGTGAATTTCTGAATCTTCCTGTTTACCTTTAAATGCTTTCTTTGGGGAGAAGATTCTAAATATTTCAAATATTTAGAAAGATAGTTACCTCTGGTATTTTCTGCAAGAATTTTTAAGACTGTCAGCTTTTTTGTTATACATTTGGAAAATGTACGAGACTTGGTTAATTTCAGGCCTTTCTGCACTATTGGTCATAGAACTGGGAACAGTCAGATTTACACATGGTAAAGTCAAACTATAACTCTGAAATCTAGTTAATCAAAAAAAAAAGTTGAAAGTGGTTTCCTACACCTGCTGCTTAATCTACTTGCCAATTTTAATTGTTTTGCAATTACATTAAAATGTTTTTCTTTCCCTTGTTGCTGTGCAAGGGAAACGGACTGTATAGAGGAAATCAGGAAACTAATTATATACAAAATGCTGTTATTGAACCAGTATTTTTTTAAAGGGCTGTAATATAATTCTCTAATCTTTCATATATTAGTAATCTTAGGTGCTGTTTGTAAAAATGGAAAAAATATTCAAATAGAAGTGTAATTTAAATTGATTGGATCCCTTTTAAAATTTTGTTCCATTATAATTCACTGCTGACCTGATGAGGCAAAGAGTGGGGATAGAAGAGAGTTACACATTCAACACCTAGAAAGGAAACGAATAAGGCGCTAAAAGTATAAAGCAGAAAGCCAAATAAAAAGGATCAAGTCAGGAGCAATAATGAGTGCTCTTCAAGTCAACTTGGTTTCTTTTAAATATTGGATGAGGAGGGAAACTGAGCAAAATACAAAAGATAAATGCAATGTAATGACTGTTTGATTTTTAAAATTTTGAGTAAACACATACAAAAATTATGCTTTTTAAAAAAAAAAAAAAAAAAAAAAAAAAGTTTTTTTTCCGCCCCGTGTGTGTGACTCTTTAAGGTATTGATAAACCATTCATTTTCTCATGCCTGAGAATTTTTCTTTTGATTGAGGCTTCGGGGAATGTTTCTTTAGGGAACAGAATACACTTATTGGGTTTCATTTGCACAATGAGATTGGTGGCTTAGCAACAAGGGTATTTACAACCTGGTTTAATTGAGATAGCTGACTTCGATTATATCTAGGTGAAAGTCAGGTGGCTCTAATGGAAAATAAATTGGCCTGCCTAAATTCTGTTTTTTTTTTTAAATGGATTATAGGAAATGGTAAAATGCTTAAAGATCAAGGAAATAAATGGATAGACTAGAATAGTATACAAGAGTTTTAATATACATAAACTAATCTTTTGAGTTTAGTCAATCAGGATTGTTCTAGTGTGAATTATTTTCTCTCTGCAGTGCCTCATTTACATAGAATATTTTAAAATAATGTTTAAATTGAGGTTTAAAAATCATATTTGCTTTCTAATAAGCATACTATAAAATAAGCATAATTAAATTCTCAGTCGGGTGTGTCTGCTTTCGAACGTTACTTTCCTCTAGAACACCCAGCCTATTCATTGTTTCTGAACACTTCCTCACTCCATCTCACTAAAACAGCTTCCCCGCTTTCACAGTTCCTAATCGCGAGGTGGCCCAGAAAGTCCAGCATTGGGCTTCTTTTCTTTCTCTATTTCCAACTGTTCCTGTTTTCAGTCCCCTTCAAGTTTGTCAGTGGGGTTCTGTTTTCTTTTCTCAGTCCATAACTGTCATCTGCCATCCTCTAGATGGCCACATCTTCCCCATCTTGTATTTAAATAGCTTTCACCCTTCCTCACCTCACAATCCTCGACCCTCTTCAGCTTTCATGCTGTTGATCTACCAGTTCAACTCTTTACCTCCTGCTTCCCTCACACAGACCTCCTCATTTAACTTTTGACTGTGGATTAATTTACAGACAAAACCAAGACCATTCCCTAAATCTTAATTTATATTATGACAGTAGTGTGCAAGGGCCCGATGGAGGTAGGCACTACACCAACCTATAGGAAGACATGGTTCTGGCCCCAAAGAGTTTACAGTCTAATATGATGACACAAGTGAGTGTAACAAACAGTAGGAGGGAAAGGGGATGAGGGTAATGGTAATAAGGTCACAAAGTTAATTTGGCTAACTAGTGACATCTTCATAACTTCAAATCTAAAAGGTTTTATTTCTTTTCAAATAGAAGTAAGTAGATGGACGTCATTGGTCCTCATTGGAACTCTGTGTATCTATTTTAATTTCATTTTTCTGTAGGCATGTGTGGATCTTGAAGGGATTGTGAGGAGAAGGTAGTAGCCTTGTGAATCAGTTCAGGGAGGGTATTCTGTGTGTTAGGGAAGACTGGTTTATAGGACAAAAGGACAAGTGGGTGATCCATCCTCAACATCGCATTTTTTTTTTTGTTTCGCTTCTGCTTTTGTTTCCTGTCTGTGCTGCTGCCTGTGTATAAAATACCATTCCAATCCCACTTCATCAATACACTGTCTTTCTCATTCAGAGCTCTCATAAGCATGTGCTCCATCAGTCCCATCAAGAAGTGAATTAATAATAAAAACTACACTAATTCCCACCCTTTCCCCAAAACCCGATCAATTATTTCCCCCTCACGCTTTCCCCATGCACCTTGTGTCCCCCTTCCCCTCCCCCCACACACAAATCAGCCACTAACATGATCTCATGTAGTTTGGCTCCATGCTCCAGTAATGCTATGTGGTACCTGTGAAATTATAGCATGAGATATGCTTAGCAAAGTGGGAGAATGGAGTTTTTGAACTTTGAAGGACCTCAAATGAAGAATAGCAGCGAGTTTAAAATGAGAGGCTGAATTCTACTTACATTAAATTCTTTAGATACACAAGTATTTTTTATTTACTTTGCTTTTAAATACAATATTAACACATCACTTAGGCTTGGTCTCCTTACAAAACTTTTCAAATTCAGAAAACAAGTAGTGGACAGACTGAAAGGATGTAACAGATGCACGAATGGAAAAGAATTAGTAACTTCTTCCAGTTAAACAGTTGCTCTTGTGTTGCCAAGGGTATCCTGACTTCAAGACTTCAGTGACTTGCCAATTTCCTCTCTTGTCTCATTGTTTAATATTTCAGTGCTCTAATACTGCAATAAGTTCAAAGTACATGAAACAATACAACTTAAATTGCTTATTTTTGTATACTTAGGCAAAGTAGAGGTTTAAAAAAAAGTATGGTTAATGTGCAGCTGCTGGAGCTTTAGAATAATGTGTAATAATGGTATTGGTTCTAATGCTTTTTGATTGAAATGCAGTTTTTATAAACTGTTCAGTTTTAGCACAATTGCTGTAATCCATAACATTTGTTACTAGATTATAACTTTTTTTGTTTAAAAAGTATCTTTCTGGGTTTGTTTGTTAGGCTGACTTATCTCTGTATAATGAATTCAGATCCTGGAAGGATGAGCCGACTATGGACAGAACATGCCCTTTCTTAGATAAAATCTATCAGGAAGATATCTTCCCATGTTTAACCTTCTCAAAAAGTGAGGTAATGTATTTATTCTGTCTAAATGTTGGTGCTGTCTTATGTAATGTACATAGGTACTTATGGAATAGTTGTTTCCACATGTTTTACTCAGTACCTGAAGACTGTAAAAAGTATTTCTTCACATAGTTACATATTATTTAGCTATTTGCCTCATTATAAAAAAAAGGCACTAGTCAAAATTAAGGGCTGAAGCCTAACTTAGAGTGGTGAGATGTTGAACAGCAGTGGTCACCAGCTGGTAGATCACGATCGACTGGTGGATCCTGGAGCCTCTGACAGTCAATCGCAGTCTCCAATTGCTAAAAGTTGAATGGCGCAGCGGTGCGGCAGGGAATCTCCACACACTGCTCCTGTGTGCAGGCATTGCCTCCTCAGCTCCCGTTAGCTGGGAATGGGAAACTGAGGCCAATGGCAGCTGTGGGGGCAGTGCCTGCAGAGAGGGTCAGCGTGCGGAGCCATTCCCCTGCCCCAGGCACTGCAGGGACGTGCTGGCCGCTTCTGGGAGCCTGCCTTAGCACTGCTGCACTGCCACCCAAGGTAAGCGCCTCCCAGCGGGAGCCCGCACCCCAGCCCTGAGCCCCCTCCCGGAGCCTGCACCCTAACCCCCAGTCCTGAGCCTCCTCCCAGAGCCAACACCCCAAACCCCTTCCTGCACCCCAAACCCCTCTCCCAGCCCTGAGGCAGGGCTGCCCAGAGTGGGGGGCAAGTGGGGCAATTTGCCCTGGGCCCTGCAGGGGGCCCCCACGAGAATATAATATTCTATAGTATTGCAACTTTTTTTTATGGAAGGGGCCCCCGAAATTGCTTTGCCCTGGGCCCCCTGAATCCTTTGGGCAGCCCTGCCCTGAGGCCTCTCTCGGAGCTAGCACCCCATACCCCTTCCTGCATCCCAACACTCTGCCCCAGCCTAGAGCCCCCTCCTGCACCCAAACTCCCTCCCAGAGCCACACTCCCTCCTGCACTCCAACCCAGTGAGAGTGGGTGAGAATGGGGGAAAGCGAGCAGCGGAGGCAGAGGGATGGAGTAAGCAGGGTGGTGCCTCAGGGAAGGGGCGGGGTAGATCATTGGTTGCACTTAAATTCAAAAAGTGATCTTGTGCATAAAAAGGTTGGAGACCACTGTTGTTCAGATTCCCCCTTCCCTACCTCTGTCACTGTATCCAATACTAACTTGCCGTTCTCTTGCTATTCCAGACATGACTCTTTCAAGTAGAGACTCTCATTCTTCTCTCTCTCCTTCAAACTCTAGTGTCCTCAGGAGTTGGGGATTGTGTACTTCTCTTATCTTACCGGGATCTTTTAGGAGGGACATAGTAAATGGACAGTCTCTCATTTCTGCCTTTATGTAGATGGCCAGAAAGGCCACAACACCCTTTACTTAGCAGACACACGTCTTCTCCTCTCCCAGTCTGTCAGAGCAGCAGATAAAATCAGGTTTTGGAGCAGGCAACCAGGGCTGTGGTGCATTCTACTTTCTTTGAGGAGGGAAGCCTTAGAAGGGCTAAGCTCAGAGAAAGGTGAAAGAGTTGGGAACGTAATTCATTTTGGATTAAAACAGTTGAGAGAATTTCACCTTCATTTTTTTTTTCCCCCTGCATTTTGAATTTTCATATGTTGCTGTAAATATTTTCCTAGCCTGTTGCTTTGATCATGTCATCCCTCCACTGGCACCCTCTTCTGTATCATATCAAACCTAAGCTACTTGTCAGCACTTTCAAGGCCCTTCATGGCCTATCCCCATCCTATCTATTATCATTCACTACCAAACTGTTGATACATACCTCTGATTGGCCCATGATGCCAGCCGCCATAGCTCACTTGTTAAATTTTCAAACAAGCACTTTTGTGCTTTCTCCCATCCTGCCCCATATGCTTGGGTTGTGCTCCCCGTAAACGTGTGTAAAGCCATTTTACTGTTCTTGTTCAAATCATTCCTTAAAACGCTCCACTGTGGTGATGCCGATACTTGAAAATGGCTAGGCTAGGCTGCTGTTGTGCTGCCACAGCCTACCATGCTGACCAATATTGTCTTGTTTCCTTGTACTCTCCTGTTGGTTGGTCTGTATTCATCTATCTCCTGTCTTATACCTAGTTTGTAAGCTCTTTGGCAAGGGACTGTCTTTTTTTGTGCTGTTTGTACTGCACCTCACACAGTGGGGGCCTGGTCCATGACTTGGGCTCCTAGGCACTACGATAATTTAAATAAGTAGAGACGTTACCTTTTTTACCATGCAAACCATTTTTATTTTTCATCCACCAGATAATCTGTGTAGAACTGATAGCATGCTCCTCCCTTCTGTCAAACTGGGCTTTGCTGATCATGGCCGGATACATTTTCTTGGTGCCTTTTCTCCGGTTTCTACCTATTTAACTTATTCCATCTAGAGCCCCTTATACATAAGAACAGCCATACTGGGTCAGATCAAAGGTCCATCTAGCCCAGTATCCTGTCTACTGACAGTGGCCAAAGCCAGGTGCCCCAGAGGGAGTGAATCTAACAGGTAATGATCAAGTGATCTCTCTCCTGCCATCCATCTCCACCCTCTGACAAACATTCTAGGGACACCATTCCTTACCCATCGTGGCTAATAGCCATTAATGGACTTAACCTCCATGAATGTATCCAGTTCTCTTTTAAACACTGTTATAGTCCTAGCCTTCACAACCTCCTCAGGTAAGGAGTTCCACAAGTTGACTGTGCGCTGTGTGAAGAAGAACTTCCTTTTATTTGTTTTAAAGCTGCTTGCCTATTAATTTCATTTGGTGACCCCTAGTTCTTGTATTATGGGAATAAGTAAATAACTTTTTCCTTATCTACTTTCTCCACATCACTCATAATCTGTCCTCTTATGGGACCCATTCCAAACCCTTAATCATTTTAGTTGCCCTTTTTGGAACCTTTTCTAGTGCCAGTATATCTTTTTTGAGATGAGGAGACCACATCTGTACGCAGTATTCAAGATGTGGGCGTACCATCGATTTATATAAGGGCAATAATATATTCTCTGTCTTATTCTCTATCCCCTTTTTAATGATTCCTAACATCCTGTTTGCTTTTTTGACTGCCTCTGCACACTGCGTGGACATCTTCAGAGAACTATCCATGATGACTCCAAGATCTTTTTCCTGATTTGTTGTAGCTAAATTAGCCCCCATTATATTGTATGTATAGTTGGGGTTATTTTTTTCAATGTGCATTACTTTACATTTATCCACATTACATTTCATTTGCCATTTTGTTGCCCAATCACTTAGTTTTGTGAGATCTTTTTGAAGTGTTTCACAGTCTGCTTTGGTCTTAACTATCCTGAGCAGTTTAGTATCATCTGCAAATTTTGCCACCTCACTTTTTACCCTTTTTTTCCAGATCATTTATGAGTAAGTTGAATAGGATTAGTCCTAGGACTTACCCTTGGGGAACACCACTAGTTACCCCTCTCCATTCTGAGAATTTACCATTAATTCCTACCCTTTGTTCCCTGTCTTTTAACCAGTTCTCAGTCCATGAAAGGACCTTCCCTTTTATCCCATGACAACTTAATTAATGTAAGGGCCTTTGGTGAGGGATCTTGTCAAAGGCTTTCTGGAAATCTAAGTACACTGTGTCCACTGGATCCTCCTTGTCCACATGTTTGTTGACCCCTTCAAAGAACTCTAATAGATTAGTAAGATACGATTTCCCTTTAGAGAAACCATGTTGACTTTTGCCCAACAATTTATGTTCTTCTATGTGTCTGACAATTTTATTCTTTATTGTTTCAACTGATTTGCCCGGTACTGACGTTAGACTTACCGCTCTGTAATTGCTGGGATCACCTCTAGAGCCCTTTTTAAATATTGGCGTTACATTAGCTATCTTCCAGTCGTTGGGTACAGAAGCCAATTTAAAGGACAGGTTACAAACCCTAGTTAATAGTTCCGCAATTTCACATTTGAGTTCTTTCACAACTCTTGGGTGAATGCCATCTGGTCCCGGTGACTTGTTAATGTTAAGTTTATCAATTAATTCCAAAACCACCTCTAGTGACACTTCAATCTGTGACAGTTCCTCAGATTTGTCACCTGCAAAAGCTGTCTCAGGTTTGGGAATCTCCCTAACATCCTCAGCCGTGAAGACTGTCTTTAAAAAGCGCCCATGCAGCTTGCAGGGATTTCACTTTAGTCACTGTACATTTTAATTTCTGTTTAACTAACCCTTTCATTTTTGCATAGTTCCCCTTTTTGAAATTAAATGCCACAGTGTTGGGCTGTTGAGATGTTCTTCCCACCACAGGGATGTTAAATGTTGTTATATTATGGTCACTGTTTCCAAGTGGTCCTGTTATAGTTACCTCTTGGACCAGCTCCTGCGCTCCACTCAGGACTAAATCTAGAGTTGCCTCTCCCCTTGTAGGTTCCCGTACCAGCTGCTCCAAGAAGCAGTCATTTAAAGTATCGAGAGATTTTGTCTCTGCATTTCGTCCTGAGGTGACATGTTCCCAGTAAATATGGGATAATTGAAATCCCCCACTATTATTGAGTTCTCAATTTTGATAGCCTCTCTAATTTCCCTTAGCATTTCATCATCACTATCACTGTCCTGGTCAGGTGGTGGATAATAGATCCCTAATGTTATATTCGTATTAGAGCATGAAATTACTATCCATAGAGATTCTATGGAACATGTGGATTCACTTAAGATTTTTACTTCAGTTGATTCTACATTTTCTTTCACATATAGTACCACTCCCCCCCCCCCCCCCCCCCCCCCCCCCCCCCCCCCCCC
>NC_048298.1:63881182-63895695 GCF_013100865.1 Trachemys scripta elegans
CCCCCCCCCCCCCCCCCCCCCCGCCCCCTGCACGACCTGTTCTGTCCTTCCAATATATTTTGTACCCGGGAATGATTGTGTCCCATTGATTTTTCTCAGTCCACCAGGTTTCTGTGATACCTATTATATCAATATCCTCCTTTATCACGAGGCACTCTAGTTCACCCATCTTATTATTTAGACTTCTAGCATTTGTACACAAGCACTTTAAAAACTTGTCACTGTTTATTTGTCTGCCCTTTTCTGATGTGTCCGATTCTTTATGTGAATGTTTCTCGTCTGATCTGGCCCTAACATTATCCTCTTCCATCCTCTGCTCCTGACTAGAACCTAGAGAATCTCTATCAATAGACTCTCCTCTAAGAGAAGTCTCTGTCCGATCCACATGCTCCTCTGCAGCAGTCGGCTTTCCCCCATCTCCTAGTTTAAAAACTATTTAATTAAAAATATTGTTAGTTGATTAACTGGACAGAGGAGACTGTACAAGGATAAAATATGCAATCCCTCCTGTCCCAAGCCTTTCCTATCAATTTTATTGAAAGATGGAGATACAAATAGTTCCAAATGAGCGTGGTGAGATCCAGAGTTTAAAAAAAAAAAAAAAAAAAAAAAAAAAATAAGAATTCTCATGTTTCAAGTAGGAGAGGTATTACTGTTTTGGAAATTTACATGTTGTACAGTGAAGACATGAAAGGGGACATTCATTTTGATTCCTATCCTCCTCCTCCTCCTCCTCCCACCCAAAGAAAGAGAAATAATCTTTTACCGTAAATTGTAAATGAGATCAAGGCCTCGGGTGGGATAAAAGGGATGGAAAGCTGTTGTAGCCAGTAAGCAGCAAGTTGTGTATTTGCTGTCATGGGGAAATCTAAGGCTGGTTCTACACCACTCCTGGATCCCATCCCCAGGTTTGCCAGTGATGCTGTGGGGTCAGGAAGAGGTGTGGTTGAAGCATGCTACGCTCCTAGGATCACTATCAGCATGAGAGCTCATTACATACCTGCATTGTTTTAGAGCAACCCTAAGAGTGTCCTAAGCAATGCTGGAGAAAGCACAGAAGTGGCCCTGGTCAGTCCTCCTTTGTGAGTTTGCCCCGTCACCTGCACACAGCACTTACTGGGTACAGTTGAAGATTCAGCCCTAAGAGTAAAAGAAATTTATTCTTGGATCTTCCTAAAATACAAGAGGCAAGATTGAATCTTTTAAGCTTACAGAGCTTCATTTGTTTGAAGAAAATAAACATTGACAGCCTCTCCTGGCACAGTGCTAAATTTTCCTCCTTCATACAACAGTCTCATGCCTTCACTTGATCGGTGCATCACTCTATCATAATTCATCCAGTCCTCTTTCAAATGGCCCTGGGCACACAATCTGGGTAGCTATTTGCGTATTGGTTCATTTGCAATCCATGTAGAGTAGCACATTAACTTCTTTCAGTACACTGTTTTATCTGTATGTTCCAGTAGTTGGTATTTGCGTCTCTAATTTATATAACTAGGCCATCTTACTGTTTTCCCTCTGTAGCCCTCTTATTCTGTTAATTGCTAATGTAGACTTAGATGTTGCCTGAAAAGGCCAGAATGCAGCTACTAACACTTGTCTGTCCATAAATTACACTGTACATAGTGACCAACTTTTATTTTCCTTTAAGTATAACCAGACTAACTGAATGTATAAACTAAATGCTAACTAGATTAAGCTGTGATGTCTGCTTATTTGATTAATTGAAAATTGCACATACTTGAATAGTTGATATGTTATATAAATTTTTGCCTGTATAAAAATGCTGTGAATGTGAACTATTTTATTTTTTGGGGGAGGGGCAAACAAGGAATATTCTGTTTAAACTAATTTAATACTGTATTCTGTGTGTTGATTTGTAAAATATCCAAAGCAGAATAACACTATATGCACGGTAGCAAAGAACATTGGTACAGAGTAGTTCTAATAAAACAATTAGGAGTTTAGTGGAAACCATTGAAGAATAACCCTTTAATGGACTATATTAGCCAAATAGAACTGTTGAGTCTATTTAAACAATCATATGGGCTGAGATTGAGTTACATCCAGTTCAGTTAGCATATTTCCAATATGTAAAAGCACTTTAAAACAATGAATCAGGAAAGAGGTATTTTAATTTCTGCTTTATTATGTTTCCAGAGGAAAATATTATAACCAAGCTTACTTTGGCAACATTGATAATCTATTGTTTTTTAGGTATTCTATAAATTAATCAGTTTTATTCCTTCCTGATAATCTTTTAAATAATAATTGGATTTAAAAAAACGTAAAGTCAATGTTCAGATACTTGGACTGAAACACTCCTTGCTTAAAAGCATGTTTGATTTCAGCTGAAGAAGAATAATTTCACTATTAGTTAATGTTTAAAAAGAAAACAAACTAGACTTTCTGTTTTTGTTGTTCTAAATGCAGTTACCTCACAGCTTGGAGTTCAGGGTTATTTGGAGAGGAGCCTGGGAGTTTAGGACCTTTTGGTTTTATTTACATTGACATACCGGGCAAATTCTTAACCCATCTGTAATTCAGTTTATCTATCTGGGTAGTTGAATTTGCATGTTTAGACTTTGCTTTGATTAAATTATATTTATATACATGTAAACCTTATATTACTTGGATAATGCCAAACTACTTCTAATTACTTTCTTTGCTGTCCTTTTGTAGTTGGCTTCAGCTGTTCTGGAGGCTGTTGAAAACAACACCCTGAGCATTGAACCAGTTGGCCTACAACCTATTCGATTTGTGAAAGCTTCTGCAGTTGAATGTGGGGGACCAAAGTATGTTAAACCAAATACTTTAGTCATATGAGAGGCACAGTATTTTTCATTTCGCATTTGAATGGTGGTTGTGTTTGATGGAACTGTTGTAATTGTTACATGACCCTAGTAAATTGGATATATCTTAACCTTTTGTTTATGGCCTCTGCATCTGGAATATTAGAATGCTATGCTGAACTTTGTTAGGGGGAAATAAATGAAGACCGGGACCATCTTTTTGTTCTGTTTGTACAACACCTAACATAACGGTGCCCTGGTCCATGATTAAATTTCCTAGGTACTATGGTGGTGGTGCTAATAATCACACATGTAAAACGCAGGCAGAATAGCACTGCAGGAAAAGCCTATAATAGGAATTTAAGAATCTTTTGGTACTTCACTTAAGTAAGACACATAAGGAAGTGTAATATTTAATTCATTAAATGATCCAGTCCTTGACTTAAGGCTTCAATTTTCTCTGCTGCTCTTTTATGTTCTAAAGCACCATTTACACTTAAACAAAAATAAACCCTCACAAGGACTCTTTCCTGAAGAGTGTTTGATCTAACATCAGATAGGTACGTTACGTGCAATAAGTTAAATTGCAAGAGCCTGTGAATGTGAACACCGTGACCCCCCCCGCAACTCCCTTTTGGGTTAGGACCCTCAATTTGAGAAACACTGGTCTCCCCCATGAAATCTGTGTAGTATAGGGTAAAAGCACACAAAAGACCAGATTTCACAGCGGGAGACCAGATTTCACAGTCTGACGCGTTTCTCATGACCGTTAATTTGTTAGGGCTCTGTTTATTAGTTTTAAATGAATTGTAGTGAATGCTCTTCTGTCATGTGACTTGATGTGTTTTATCACCATCACAGGCTATCTCCTATTTCCATCAATGGGATGCATGTCACAGTGGTTTATCTTTGTTCTAAAGCATTGGTTTGAGCTTCTAAATTATTTTTAGCATATTAAAAGGACTTGTATAACCATAAGAACATAGCAGGAGAAATTTTCTAGCTTTTGAAGTCTTTCCTCCTCTCCCCAAAAGCTTTGCCAAAATTGAGATGAGCTAGTCTGATAAACACTGAATGTATACTTTTTAGATAAACGTAACAGAATATTTTAGCTATTGTGCTTTTAGTTGCTTTTGTTTCATTTTTGAAAAGAGTGTGGTTCTTCTTCTTCCTGATTTTGGATAATGTAGAATGGAAGGAAGAAGAGCAAAAAAACTTCTCAAGTCCACTACTCACCTTGCCATAGGAGCCTAATTTACCTGTGAGATGTGCAGTTACCATGCTGGTGGATGCTACAGAAAAACCTAAAACTTTTTTCTAGTTATATATATCAAGCTTTTATTGTAGCAACAGTTTTTTCCATTAGATAAAGCTGAAGATGAATTATTCCAAATTGTAAATACCCCCTTTTCTGCTGCTAAGGAATGTAGGTGAAACTCCCTTTAAACTTAGTGCCTTCCCTTAATTGTTTAGCTGGATCACCATTGGCTAACATGACCCTTCCCCTGGGACTCAATGTTTTATGTCTTCCAGCATGCTTATATTCAGATGCACTCAAACAGTGGGCGGGGGAGGAGGAATGAACCTGGTCATTTAACCCTAGTTTTTTATAGGGCAACCCAAAACATTACTGTCAGGCTTTCACTTCAGTCCCTCTAGTAAGGATTTTTTTAGTACCGTGAATACAAAGTGCAATATAAACTTCAGCATAAAAGCAAAACTGATCTTATAAAAATACATTTTACACAAATGTTTCAGGCTTGAGCAGTGTAACAACATAAAAGATCAGTGCTTTGGGACAAATAAATGTAATATCAAGCACAATTCTTTAACTGGTTTTTAAATAATTGACAATGCAAAATATAATAGTATATTCCACAGATGAGGAGCTCTATTGAACAAATCCTTAGCTCATTGTTTCAAGTTATATTCAGCCAACTTGAAATGTAGTGAATGAGGGAATATATGGCTAAGAATGATCAAGTTTGCTTAGCTTCTTCCTTACGGGTCTTGACATTTAAAATTAGTAAAATGTAATGGGGCGCGAATGTAAAAACAGAATAGTCATTGTAAACCATAATAGTTGACAACCTAGAATAGTAATTGCAAACTACAAATCAAGAGGCTAGAAGGGGAACTCAAGCAGCTATTACTACATATTTTTGTTCAAAACAACTAAAATACATCTTATGTCCTAAAACTTGCAAGCAATGGAGTTTCCAAAATGCCATTTAAAGCAAAATAAGCAAATTTTATATTTTACAGGAAATGTGCACTCAGTGGACAAAGTAAATCATGCAAGCATAGAATCAAGTTAGGGGACTCAAGCAGCTATTACTATATTTCTCCTTTTTGCCGATACAGGGTAAGTATCTACCTTTATCTTGATTTCATTTTGAGCTCACATTGTATTTCCATACAGATATGTAATACATGAGAATAACCTTTTATTTTCCATTTGTTTAGATCACTTCTGTGTGTAACTTCTTTACATACATTCGGTATATCCAACAAGGACTTGTAAAGCAGCAAGATGGTAAGTGAAGAACTGTAGGTTGGTACAGATATAAATATTGCTGTTCATAAGTGGGTATTTGGTATGTTTCAGACAATAGTGACACATTACAGAAAGGTCCTGTGCTGGTACCTGCAGACTAGTCATTACATTTAGGTGTTCTCATACAGTATTTACATGAACAATGGTTGTTCATAGACTCAAAAACTCATAGACTTTAAGGTCAGAAGGGACCATTATCATCTGGTCTGACCCCCTGCATGATGCAGGCCACAAAGCCGTCCCTACCCTTTCCCTCGACTCTGCTGTTGAAGTCCCCAAATCCTGTGGCTTAGAGACTTCAATTGGCAGAGAATCCTCCTGCTAGCGATCCCTGCACCATGCTGTGGAGGAAGGCGAAAAACCTCCAGGGCCTCTGCCAATCTACCCTGGAGGAAAATTCCTTCCCGACCCCAAATATGACTATCAGTAAAACCCCGAGCATGTAGGCAAGAGTCTCCAGCCTGACCCTTGTTAGCCATTATACTACTTACCTGCCATGGCACGGTATTCCTTTGACTAAAATCATGTTTTTCCATTAAACCATTCCCTCCATAAACTTATCTAGCTTAATCTTAAAACCAGACAGGTCCTTCGCCCCCACCGTTTCCCTCGGAAGGCCGTTCCAATATTTCACCCCTCTGACGGTCAGAAACCTTCGTCTAATTTCAAGCCTAAACTTTCCCACGGCCAGTTTATATCCATTCGTTCTCGTGTCCACATTAGTACTGAGCTGGAATAATTCCTCTCCCTCCCTGGTATTTATCCCTCTGATATATTTAAAGAGAGCAATCATATCCCCCCTCAGCCTTCGTTTGGTCAGGCTAAACAACCCGAGCTCCTCTAGTCTCCTTTCATTCAACAGGTTTTCCATTTCTCTGATTATCCTAGTGGCCCTTCTCTGTACCCGTTCCAGTTTGAGTTCATCTTTGTTGTTCTGAGCTTAGGATGTAAAAATATGCAAGAGAAGAAGATTGCAATCTCTTAGACAAATGCAGATGGAAAATATGCTTTTAGCTGCTGCTATCAGGACATCATGAAGTGGTCTGCTTAGACCCCCCCAGTTTACAATGTGAATGACAAACAATGGGTGAATTTTCCAGTAAAGGGAACCAATGATATTGCTGCCATTTCCTCAGGCTGTTTCCCCGAACTGCCAACTTCATTCTTGTCTGGACTGAGTTTTGGATAGCTAGCTCTCCATCCAAGCTCCTATCTAGGTTAGTAATTAGGAAAGCAGCTCATCTGAATTGTTCAGTTCAAGTAAAATGGATACATTAAACTGGCTATGAAGACACTGCAGCCCACAATTTAGATTTATAAAATGTTAGAGAGATATTTTGCAAACTTTCTGCTTTTTGGAGTAGGCTTTGAGCTTCATTTTTTAAGTGCACTAACCTTGCAAAGTTTCATGGTTTCTTTTTCTTTTCTTTTTCTTTTCTTTTCTGTCAGGAGGGACAGTTATGATTATCTAATCTGACTTGCATAGCATAGGTGTCACAAAATATCATCCAGCAACGCTTGCCTCCAGACCAATAATTTGATTTTATTAGAGCATATCCCTTATAACAGTGGTCCCCAAACTGTGTGGCGCGCCCCCCTAAGGAGACGCGGAGGAACATTTAGGGGTGTGTGGTGGGGCCTGGGCCAGCCTCCACAGGGGGTGGGGAGGGAGCTACACCAACCCCGCTCTGCTCCCAGCCCCACCCCAGCCATGGCAACCAGCTCCCAGCCCCGACTGCGGGCCTGTTCTCGGCCACTGGCTCCAACCGTGTCCCCACTCCCGGCCAACGCCCCAGCTGCAGTGCTGGCCCTGTTCCCGGCACTTGTGCCTGACCGTGGCTCCCGGGAGTGTGCAGACCAAGTGGGGAGGGGCGCAGACAAAAAAAAGTTTGGGGACCACAGCCTTAGAAAGACATATAGACTTTATTTAAACACGTCTGGTGATGGAGAATGTACTATATCCCTTAGTAAGTTCCAATGATTGATTATCCTCACTTAAAAATTTGCCCTCTCTGTTAAGTTTTGCTAACATGTTTGAGGCAAATGACTTTATTAAAAAAAAAGAAGTAAAATAATATTGTCACGGTTCAGGACTGTCTGCACCTTTGACCCCCCTCTGTCTCTGAGTGGACCCCTTCAGGAGATAGGTCTCTTGCCTTTCCTGCTCTTAGGGTGGAATCCTGCAATTCTCCTACCTTCAGACTTGTTTCTGGGGCACAGTATCAGCTGTGATTTCTCAGCAGTCTGAGTGAGTTTGAGACCTAGTGATCTTCCTTTTGAGAGCTATGACTAGTGTGAAAATACACAGAACAACCTGTTCAAAACAAAGTACTGTTTATCTTAACAGCAGGAATGAGGCATAACAAGAAAAAGGGTTTTCTAGACAACTGTACATTCATCTGTCTTATCTAAAGCCTAAGTAGGCCTAGCTTATTCAGACACCCCTATCACGGCTCTGCACCCCTGCAGTCTCTGTCTCCCTCTCTCCTGAACTTCAGGACCTCAAGGTTTGTAATCACTCCCAAATTCTTTGTTTCTCTTTCTCACTTGGAGTCTCCCAGAGGTTTCAAGTTGAAACCTTTCCCACCAGTCAGACTGCTGATCCCAGCATGGTGGAGGTAAAACTTGAGAGGAATTGACACCTGCATTGTCTTTTTAAATATCAGTGAATAGAGGGTTATCAGAAATGTTTGTCTGCTTTCCTGTCTAGGTACAAACTAACTCATACCTAAATTAATCCTTAGTAATCATATAGCAAACACAGTAACAATCAGATCCATATACGGAATGTATAATAATCATAAAATATTAGACAGCTCCCACATCCGTCACAATCCATTAATTTTCTTTATCAGAGTAAACTTTGCCTTGTGCTTCAGCTGCTAAATGTTCATAGCTAATAATATAGATGCTTTTCAAGAAATTCCCATAATTGCTTGTTTCCATTCTTATCTCTAGAACTTCAGTAATGTTGATTGCCACTTCAATATATTAGCAACAATGTGTTGGATGTGTAAGTTGTCACTTCTTGCTTACCATGTCACCTGAAAGTGAGAACCGGAGTTCTCGTGGCACCGTTGTAGCTGGCGTCGCAAGATATTTACGTGCCAGATGCGCTAAAGATTCATATGTGCCTTCATTCTTCAACTACCATTCTTGGGGGCATGTGTCCATGCTGATGATGGCTTCTGCTCAATAACCATCCAAAGCAGGTGTGGACCAACACATGCTCATTTTCATTATCTGAGTCAGATGCCACCAGCAGAAGGTTGATTTTCTTTTTCGGTGGTTCAAGTTCTGTAGTTTCCGCATCAGAGTGTTGCTCTTTTAAGACTTCTGAGAGCGTGCTCCACACCTCATCCTTCAGATTTTGGAAGGGATTTTATTTTCTTAAACCTTGGGTTGAGTGCTGTAGTTATCTTTAGAAATCTCACAATGTTACCTTGTTTGCGTTTTGTGAAATCTGCGGTAAAAGTGTTCTTAAAATGAACATCATGTGCTGGGTCATCATCCGAGACTGCTATAACATGAAATATATGGCAGAATGCGGGTAAAACAGAGCAGGGGACATACAATTCTCCCCCAAGGAGTTCAGTCACAAATTTAATTAACGCATTATTTTTTTAACGAGTGTCATCAGCATGGAAGCATATCCTCTGGAATGGTGGCTGAAGCATGAAGGGACATAAGAATGTTTAGCATATCTGGCATGTAAATACCTTGCAATGCCCACTACAAAAGTGCCATGCAAATGCCTGTTCTCACTTTCTGGCAACATTGTAAATAAGAAGAGGGTAGCATTATCTCCTGCAAATGTAAACAAACTTGTTTGTCTTAACGATTGGCTGAACAGGAAGTAAGACTGAGTGGATTTGTAGACTCTGAAGTTTTACATTGTTTTGTTTTTGAGTGCAGGTATGTAACAAAAAAAAAAAAATCTACATTTATAAGCTGCATTTTCACAACAAAGTGATTGCATTACAGTACTTGTATGAGGTGAATTGAAAAATACTATTTCTTTTGTTTATAATTTTTACAGTGCAAATATTTGTAATAAAAAATATGCACTTAGAGTTCAATAACTACACAGAATATAATATATATGAAAATATAGAAAAACATCCAAAAATGTAATAAATTTCAGTTGGCATTCTATTGTTTAACAGTGCGATTAAAACTGCAATAAATCATGATTAATTTTTTAAATCATGATACATTTTTTGAGTTAATCGCATGAGTTAACAGCGATTAATCAACAGCCCTAGTAAATTTATATGAAGATAACCTACTTCTGAGGCTATGGCTATACTAGAGAACTTACAGCAGTGTTGCTGTAAGCTCTCTAGTGTAGCCATTCTAAGCCAGTGGGCAAGAGCTTACTCATTGACTTAATTAATCCACCCTCAATCAGTGGCAGTAGTTATGCTGGCAGTAGAAGAGCTACATAGTACTTTCTACACCAGTGCTTAGCGCAGTGTAACTTATGTCACTTGGGAGTGACTTATTCACACCTCTTGTGACATAAGTTACACGGATGTAAGTGGTAGTGTAGACATAGCCTAAGTATTGACCAGGTTCAATGCAAATACATGTAATGCATATGTCACCGGTTTCTGCTAATAATTTAAGGAAATTGCAGGAAGTATACTTGGAAAATAATTGGCCTTAATTTTAAAGCAATTGAATTTAAGAGGAGGATATTGTTCTGCCCAAAAAAGCTTATATTTAGCCCAGTTTGTGATATAATGCTTGCCACAATACTGTGAAGATTAAAAGACTGAAAACTATTTGAAGGGGAAAGATAATAGATAACATTGGAAACATTTTCCTATTTACCTGAATTGTTAATGTTTAACAACAATTCTCTGAACTCAGTATTTTGGCTTGATGTTTCAGCTATATTACACGTTCAGGAAAAAATATTTTTTTATATAAATTGGATCTGTTGCTTTATGCAAATATTTTCTCAGATAATTTATACTATGAGTTAGGGGAATATAGGCTTTTATGGTGGTCATCCACATACTGTATTATATACTTCTTTGAACTGGTGCTAGCTTCTTTTGTTTTAGATAGAGCTATATCTTAGATTTCTTCAAGAATTTCTGAAAGATGATGGGGAAAACATTTTACTTAGTTTTTAGTCTTAATTTGAGCAATACCTTTATATTTACTTAGAACTATGATCCGAAGGAAAATGATGATGTAACAGTGGTGTCTGTTGTCTTATTTGTTTAATCATATAATTCATTATGATTTGTATTACAGTAGCATGTAGGAGCCCTAGTCATTTACTTTACCGTCTTGTGCTAGGGGCTATACAAACACAGAACAAAGACTTTCATTTGCTAACATTTTTCATACATAAAATCATACATTTTTGATGTTACTAGATTACTGTTTACATCCAATAGAACTGCTTGAAAAAGTGTGTGTGGGAGGGGAGAGGAAGTTACAGTTCAGTTTTCATTCCCACGTTTTGAAAAGGAACACTTTTTCATTATCCAAAAACTTTGGTTTTCCTTCTTCCCTTCTCTGTCTCAACCATCCTTTTTTTCCATTTTGCCACTAAAAAAGATCCCCTCTTTCGGAAGAAACAGGAGAGATGGAAATTGATTAAACTGAAAAAAGCAATGAAAAAAGCTCAGGGTACATCTACACTACAGCGGGGAGTCGATTTAAGATACGCAAATTCAGCTACGTGAGTAGCGTAGCTGAATTCGATGTATTGCAGCCGACTTACCCCGTTGTGAGGACGGCGGCAAAATCGACTTCTGCCGCTTTTTGTCGGCGGCGCTTACTACCACCTCCGCTGGTGGAGTTAGAGCGCCGATTTGGGGATCGATTGTCGCGTCCCAACGGGACGCGATAAATCGATCCCCGAGAGGTCGATTTTTACCCGCCGATTCAGGCGGGTAGTATAGACCAGACCTCAGTTTTTGTTCCACAATTTGTTTTTAAAGTGGTGGGGGCAACCTCCCACAATTTTAATGGAAATTTCTGATTTTAAAGGCCATTTTTAGTGTGAAGATATTTTCATATGGAAAACTTCAACTTTAACATCCAGTAAAGTGAGAGAGAGAAGGTGGCTAGGATGATATCTTTTATTGGACCAACTTCTGTTGGTGGAAGAGGGAGACAAGCTTTTGAGCTACACAGAGCTCTTCTTCAGCTCTGTGTAGCTGGAAAGCTTGAGTCTCTCTCTTCCACCCATGTGTGTCTCATATCCTGGGACCAACACCACTACAACAACATTGCAAACAATATTCAGTAAAGTGACTGGCAGTCATACATGTATCTGTTAAACTTCCATGTTTTTATGGTCTGGTTAGGTACAGAGATGTCAGCAAGGTTGCTATGAGACTTTGTTTTAAAACTGTTCATAAGGATTCCCCAGAAGGAAAACCATTTCTGGCAAGAGGCACACCAGCAATCAAGGATGCAGAGGGGTTAATAGTTTAAGCCCTTTATGTGGGGATTCAGGGTTTCCTTAATGCATTAGTATTGCACATGATGGCAAGGCCTCTGGACTAAAACTTTAAATTCTTGCATTTTTTACATCTTAGAATTCCAAAGGTCACTTAAAAGAGCTCTAAAAATGCCTTGTTTTCAGGCTATCAGGTCTCTCAGATCTGGAGTTATAAAGTGAATAGAAAGCCCACTCCTGACTGGGATGACTTCTGTCTGTTGAAGGGATGTTTTAAAAAAAAAAATCATGAAAAACATTGCATGTTCCTTTGCGCAAAATAAAAGGATGGGATTTTGAAATTGGTGAAATTAGCTTTGAAATCATACCACTTTGTACATTTTTTCTAAAGGTGAAATAATTGTTTGAATGAGGTAGCCTATATATCTCAGTTAAAAACCGTGAATGAATGAGGATGGAGATTTTGTTTCAGTAACTTTTCTACACTTTTTCTATTTTGTACAGCGGATCAGATGTTTTGGGAAGTTATGCAGCTGAGAAAAGAGATGTCATTGGCAAAACTTGGATATTACAAGGAAGAGCTCTAATTCTTTACAGTCTGGCACATGCATGAACTTTGATATGGATCAACTCTAAAATGGCAGAAATTTTTTGTCACTTGATATTTATTTCCAACAAGTGGGTCCAAGATCTTTTCTCCTTTCTGCAAATTGCACTAAGTACTGTGATTGTTTTAAACTCTCCTATGCTGTGTATGCTTAGATATGATACTTCAGTTGAACAAAATGTGGCAAGTACTAGTTATTGTACTTTATAGTTGAAAACAAAACCTCTGATTAAATAAATGTTAGATTGAAGATGTGTTTTTATTTTCTGTTCTGTATAGTTTATAATGCAGAATGCCATATGAACCATCACCCCCCCACCTCCACCACCACCCATAGTCACTCTAAACTCTGTAATCTGTGTGGTACTGACCTTTAGAAAAGAGTTGGTTTGAAGTACATCTCAGAATTTTTTGAATAGGTGGGAGTAAATGTCTCTCTTAAACACTTCTAACATTCCCATCACTGCAGTATCTGGGCACTTGATCATCAGTATAGAAGGAAATATCTAAGAGGATTTGGGGTTCTCTGAAATATTTTTTTAAATGTTGCTCTCTCCCTGCATTACTCATTTGTAGAGTTTAAGTCCAGAAAGGACCATTAGATCATCTGGTCTGACCTGGGAATAACATGCCCTTAGATTTCACCCAGTTACCCCTTTTATTGAGGATTTAATTTGTTGATTAAATCCTAACTTGTATTTTTGCTAAAGCAAATCTTCCAGAAAGGCATCCAGTCTTGATATGAAGACATAAGAGAGATGATGCTTTCTCTCCTACACTAAAGAGACCTTTACTACCCAGTATTTATTCCTTGAGAAGGTACTTAGCCACTGTAATCAAGTCACCTCTCAATATACTTTTTGATAAGCTAAACAGATTGACGTCTTTAAGTCTCCCACAGAAGGCATTTATTTCAGTCCTCAAATCATTTTTGTGGTTCTCTTCTGCATCCTCCTCATTTTTTTTTAACCTCCTTTTGAAAACATGGACACCAGAACTGTTTGCAGTATTCTGTGATCAGTCTCCCCAATGCTATGGACAAAGGTAAAATCAATTCCTTTCTACTCACTATTTCCCTTTTTATACATCCAAGGATCACAATACCCCTCTTTGCCACAGCACTGCACTGGGAGCTCATATGTGTTCTTAAGACTAGTTGAGATGGAAAAACAATTGTACTGTGTAGTATTCTAATGGGGGATATGTTCAGGTAACTCACCTCTAAACTTTGGTGTACCAATTCTGCTCAAAGAGACAATGCTATGGTTATCAGTGTTAGATTTCTAATTTTTGTCCTACTCATAGCCACCTTCTGGTTATGCAGCCTTTCTTCCCACCCCGTCCTTCATTCTCTCTGCATTTATCTGTTTTCTTTTTTCCTTACTTCTTTTTCCCCCTATATTAAGACCATCCAATCAGTAATTCTTTACACATCAGTCAACTGGCATTGCACATGTAAATCATTTCTGCACTCCTTCTTAGATGGAAAATTAAGATTAGCAAATTTCTTTCTGTTAATCTCCTCACATGTAGAACTGCTTGCAAAGGGAAACTGAAGAAAGATGATCATGGCTCCTTAAGAAAAATGCTTCTTTGCTCAAGTGCCTCTTTGCCTGCTTTTGCCAGCAGCAGACAGCTGATCAGGATGCATGGAACATGGCCAGTGCTGTATGGCAGACTTACCACACATAAACACTTTGGGAAAAACAGTAGCTTGTTTTTGATCCTGACAGCAGCTCTTCATTTACAAATATAAGATTATTGGTGGGTAAATTGATTATCAAATTAAAATGTAGAGACAAAAAAGCTTATATTGTTGCTCTAATTATAATAAGCACTGAAGTAGTAAACAGATGTTTCATTTATTATTATGAAAGATTCTGAACATACATAGTGTCAAGTATCAGGGGGTAGCCGTGTTAGTCTGTATCTACAAAAACAACAAGAAGTCTGGTGGCACCTTAAAGACTAACAGATTTATTAGGGCATAAGCTTTCGTGAGTAAAAACCTCACTTCTTCGGATGCATCCGAAGAAGTGAGCATCCGAAGAAGTGAGGTTTTTACTCACGAAAGCTTATGCCCAAATAAATCTGTTAGTCTTTAAGGTGCCACCAGACTCCTTGTTGTTT